>NW_010406784.1:3221-5747 GCF_000710305.1 Buceros rhinoceros silvestris | reverse complement strand
GGTTCCGGGTCCCCGGGCCGCCCCGGGGCCTGGCCGCCCCGTTCCTAGCCAGCTCGTCTGGACACCTGGGCAGGGCTGGTGACCGCGAAAGGCCCTTCAGAGGCGTGCCCGCCGTTCTTCTGGAGGAGGAACAAGGAGCAAGGTGTTGCAAGGAACACGGGGCCTGTAAAGCCGCGCTCGGACCAGCCGCCTCTTGTTGGCAAGGTGGAGCAGTGGCCGTAGCAGTGCCTCTGCTCCATGCTTTACAAGTATTCTTCCTCCTGCAGCCTCTCCCAGCTTCTCTGGAGCCCTCTGAGAGGCGGTGCCCAGCAATCTGAAGGTTTCCTCCTGGACGCCTCCGTGGTCGCAGATTTATTGTTCCTGTTGGTGGAACAGCTCCTCCAGACCAGACCCTGAGTGAGCAGACAGGACAATGGGAAATTTCATTTGAAATTTGTCATTCTCAGATTAGTTACGAGCGTACACACAACGGCACCAAGGGGCGCACACGCGGCTGTTCCTCCCTCTGCAGTCCTGCTCGTGCCTCTTCCTCGTGGAAGACAGTTTATTGGCCAACTCTTTGCAGCAAGAGCAATCACGGCTTTGCAACCGTACGACACCTAGCACAATGAACTCTTGGTGCTACTCCAACCTTCTCAGCCACTTTCCACGTCTATGCCTTGGTGCCAATGCAGAGTACTTTAATGGCAGTAATTTGCAGGGGTCGCTCTGTTAAAGTCTCTGCCTGTTGAATTTGGGGCAGAGGACAGAAGGTCCTTGCAGTTACCCAACAGTTTTATACTGCTGGCATCTGCAGCCAGCTCAGCCTTGGCATCTGTTGTGGCAGGTGTTAGAGTCGTCAAAGCAGCAGCTACCCCAGAATCTTACACTCTGTGGGAAAATCAAACTGAAGGTGAAGGAAAGGTGAAAGGGTCAAAAAGTACTGATTCACTGTCCGAATAGCAACTTCATCTGCTGCAATGTGGCTGAAGGAGTGACGTTCTTGGACAAAAGCCCAAGGGAAGGTACAACAAGACTCTTGCCTGGTCAGCCAAACCCAAATCTGAGTCTGCTTCCAAAAAGATGGCCAGGTATCATCATGTCCCTTTCTTGAGGGCACAGCCTCCACAGAGGATGTTGTGGGATGGGACGCTTTGGAAACGGTCGTCTCCATAAGCTTCCCTTTCCACATGAACAGCTGCCCAAATATTGGCTGGTCAAGAATCAGTGTGTCTTACTCTGGAACTGCCATTATCTCCCAGCTCTGACAGCTGGTGGCCAGGGGACCTGCTTCAGCTGGTCTTCACCTGCTATAACACGTAGGGAGGTTTTGGAGTTGGAAGTTTCAGCTGTAATGGCATTAAGCAGCTGCATTTATTCCCCAAAAGTGGACCAAGAAACAGCATGTTGCAGGGGCCTAACCATGGGCTCAGAAACTAAAACGTATCACCCCAGCTCCTGCTGCAGCCGTGGTACATGCGGGTTTTAGCTTGCGTTTCTCAGCTCTAAAACAGGCAGTCAAATACTCAATACTAGAGCAGAGGGATTGCAAAAGCCACCTGAGCAGTGAGTGAGGGTTTGCAGAAGAAGCAGATTAGTTGCCAGTGCTTTCTCCTTCCCTTTTGCTCTGCCCCAGCAGCCACTAAGGCCGCTTTGGTACCTGCCAGCCATTTGGAAATTCACCGAAGTTCGTCATTGCCACTCTGTCCATCTGCTGCTCAGGGAAGGGGGTTTCAAGTGCTGGCTTGGCCACTACCCGCAGTGCAGCTCAGGCCAGGTTAGCCCAGCCTGCCTGCCCTCCCAGGGAAGGGGCTGGAGCCCTTGCCGTGCCCTCTTGCCCCTTCCAGCGCCAGCTGCGCAGCTCAGGCTCCTGCCCGGTCCAATCTAGTGAAAATCGGACCCTGCTACGGTGTTATTTATGGAAGCCTGTCACGGAGCTTGAAACCAAGCCAGGCAGGAGCCTTCTGCTTCACCCGAATGCATCTTAGTGCATTAATAAAAAGCAAACATTGCAATGTGCTTTGCATTTTTACTTAAAATCCAGCACCGCATTGTCTGGAGAGAAAAACAATACGGTGCAGCCCTGCGCTGCCTGGGGAGAAGGGAGTTCACCTGCACGCACTACGGCACTGCGTTAGTCAGCCCTCAGACAGCCCAGCGCTGCCCTGGCCACACAGAAAATCCTGCTGATGTGACAGTCCGGCACCAATGCCCCCAGCTCGGCAGCAGTGGGGAAACCTGGGTTGCCTGGACTGCCTGATCCAGCAGGACTTTGCCAGAGCAGTGCACAGCTATGTACAGATCATTTGTGGGCAAGTCGGAGCACCAAAGGATCCAGACGTAGGACCAGGACACAGGACAGCCCCTTGTCCCTTTATCCCCAAGATAATGCACTACTTCTTATACACTGTGTGATACAATGAAACCAAGATCAGAGGAGCACAGTCTGTGGAAACCCCTCAAGTTCCTGCTGTCTGCTCAGGAAAGCTGGGCTTCATCCTCACCGAAAAGATGCAGCTTTCCAGCAGAATGTCTGTCTGTCTCCTC
>NW_010406784.1:0-3109 GCF_000710305.1 Buceros rhinoceros silvestris | reverse complement strand
AGGAGGGGCTGCAATTTCACTGACAGCCCCGCCTCAGGCCTTGCCCAGGTACATGGGCAGGTCACCTGCTGAGCAGCCAGCTTCTTGCAAAGAGCAGTGTCTCCATGTGGCGCATCCACTGCCTTCACTTGGGTTCAGACTCCCCGTCCAATAGCCTGCGCCCCACAAGCCTTTGATGAGACTGTCACAAATCCAGGTGGCCAACCACCTCCACCCCTGCAATCAGCACTGATGGAAGGGACCGGCTTTGCACAGTCCGTTACTCTCGCTCAGCCCCTGCCAGTTCACGGTCATCTGCAGAGCTCAGATAGCAGGCCCATGGGCACATGCAACACAGAAATTTTACGTCAGGTTAAATAGTCTGAGAGAGGTTGAACTTCTGTCCCCTCCTCTTGGAGGCTTTTGCTCTTTCTCAGAGGTTTAGTAAGGTCTCCAGAAAAAGGACAGAGAGAGTTGACTGATAAGGCACAAGCAGTTGTCACAGCTAGAAACTACTTGCAGCCACTCTCCCCAGAGCTGAGCATCCAAAAAATGCTAGTGAGTGCTGGACTCGGTGGTCCTGAGCAGCTGCTCCTTTCCAGAGCAAGCTCAGGTAGAGGCTAGCCCAAAGCCAGCTGAAAGCTCTCCAAAGGAAAACTGATGTGCCGCATCTGGTGCAACCTGCACTTGGTCCAGGACCTACAACTGAAGCAACAGAGCTAAACTGAGACACTCAAAAATATTAAAACTCTTCTCTGGTAACTATACAAAGTACAATACTGAAGCTGCAGAGCAGCCTCCTCGGGCTAAAATACCCCACCAGCTGTTCTGCTCGGCTCACGTCTCAGGATCACTCCTGCACTTCCCAGTGGCATGAAACACTCCTGATGAACATCCCGATGTAATGTTTTCCACTGGGAAACACTGGCCAAGGCAAACCATGCTTTTTTGGCAGGAGCAACCCGGGCTCAGTTCACCATATCTTCATCACCTCTTGGCTGGACTACAGCTGCATGATACACCTGGGCAGGAAGCCCACAGCATTTGGCCAATGCCAACCAGAGGAGCATGCTGCAGTGGGAGCCCTGGCTGCCACAAACGCATCAGACCTGTCCTCTGCTCCCTAGGCCACCTTATGGCTTGGAAGCTAAGCCAAGTTCAAGCCTGAGTTCTGATCTTCAAGGCATTTGATAGCATGGACCCAGCATGGCTAAAAGATCATTTGACACAAAGATGGAAACCATGATCAACAATCAACAATTGTGCCACTCTCCAAGAGCAGTGGACCCATCCAGCATGAAGACCACGTTTGCCTGTGACAGGGATGGGGTTTTCTCTGAGAGCAAACTCGTTCTGGCTGGTGAAGAATGAAGTATGTCAAAGATGCTGAGTAATTTCCTCCTTTTGCATACCCCGTATCTCTGCCAAGATGTGAGTCAGAGTCACTCTGGGTTTAGTTTACTTTTTTTTCATTTTATATAAGATAGTAACATCAGTCACCTGAGCCCAGGTGAAGTTCCTGGTCTCTTCCCCAGCAATGAATTCTCCAGCTGGCAAGACAAGCTAAGAGGTCCTGGCACCAACCAGCAAGATCTGCAAGATCTCACTACATTTCAACAACAAATAAATGCTAGAGCACTCCCTCCCAGAGAGACCCCTCAGGGGTCAGTCCAGCGGCTGCACCTGGTGCAGGTCTCTAGATGATCTTCACGCCAAGGTCCACAGGGAACAAGCTTGTGACATACTGCCAGTTCGCATTTCCAGTTGCCCAAGGGAAGTAGCTAAATTTACCTTTATTTCATCATTACTTGAATGTGTGAGCACTAACTGCATTTGTTGTGGGCTGCTGACGGTGAAAGGTTTGGAGGGAGAGGAAGGCAATTCAAAATGAGGTCCTTCCATTGCTGCAGACCTTGAGTAGAGTTTTCAGCTTCCCCGGGGCGTGTGGTGATAGAGGCAGACTGCACGGTGGAAAGTGCTAGTGCTGTCACACTGTGTCTGCTTCCCTTGATGGAGACAAGGCTATGCCTGGGTGGATTAAAATCCGGGCTGGAAAAAGATGTGGTCTAGCTTGCTGTCATTTTTGGCAGGAAAAAAAAAAAAAAAAGCAGTAAGGCAAACACAAACCCCAGATTACTACCTGTAAAAAAAATACAGGAGTTTCTCATATGCGTGTCAGCACTGTGAGTCCTTTTAAAACCTCTGCGTTTCTACTGAATTAACGTGTTTGTGCATGTTTTTGAACTGTAATCCATAATGCCTGGGTCTTCTTAACCTCTGTACATCCTGTGCTTCTTTGTGTCTGTTTTTCTTCCCATACATATCTATATGCCACGTTAGGCATTTAGCAGGCTCCTTGAATATGGCTTATATATCACCCAGGGTTAAAATACACTCCTATTCTCACAACATTATTTGCTAATCTCTAAAACGTGTCAGTGGAAGAGCTTGAGGGTGACCTTTGGCATCATAAGTAGGAGAGCAGGTTAACATGGAAATGACCTCAAGAAAATCAGACCGTAGAGGAACACATCCGACTCCGTGAGAGCTTGGCAGCGATAAACCGCACCCCTGGGCTCAACTATCGCAGGGCTGGACGGACAGGCTAAGCGCGACTCCTGCGAACCTCTCTCTGCGACCACTGGGAGAGCGGGAACCTGTTTCTTGGGAGTGAAATGTGCGTGCAAACCCGTCCAAGCCTTGCAGCAGCGGGGACGAGCACTTAGGGACATTTCAGGGAGGGATCCCACCCTGCACCACCGCACCGTGATTGTGCCACGAACTTCGGTGGCAGGTAGGCTGGAGCCTGGTCTACTAGTAGCATTTGGGTTCCCAGAGAGCCACTGGCGGGCAGCGCAGTTTCCCGCACAGCCGGCAGCCCCCGTGTCCTGGGAAAAGCAGCACGGTATTGCTAGAGAAGCGCTTCTCCGTAGGGCCGAGAGCCGGAGCGGTGCGTGCGGTAGTTCGTCTGTCATTAGCATCCTCTGCAACTGCTTACTGCGCCCCCGTCGTGCAGGGGAGCGCGTCCAGCAGCCGACTATGGACTTGGGTCCCCTCTGAAAATTCTGCCTGGCTGGTGACTCTAACTGTAACGCCCGAGCAGGGTCGCCGCGCCGGTACCAGTGGAGCG
>NW_010406783.1:1239-2224 GCF_000710305.1 Buceros rhinoceros silvestris | reverse complement strand
CCTGGCCGGGTGACGGGGAACTGGGTCTGAGCCAGCCACTGCATCCTCCTGTTCACAAGGTCTGGGGCCGGGAAAGAACGTAACTCCAGCCCGTTGCTTGTCCCGTTGGCATCCACCTCGTCGTAGGTGCCTTCCTGCTGTGCCTGAACGTTGGGGTGCAGCCACCTGTAGTAGGTGACTCTCAGTGCCAGCCCCAGCAGGTAGCAGGGCAGGGCGGTGGTGACCACTGGGATGAGGTACCCGTGGTCATCGGAGCGGGACTGGTCCCAGAGCCAGGCCAGGGCCAGCAGCGTGCTGTCCACCAGGAGGAAGCCATGGTAGATGATGCTGCGGTACAGCGTCCTCCCCGGTGACACGTTGAACCAGCTGAAGTAGAGGATCACGGCCACCATGGCCCGGTAGAGCTGCTCGGGGCCGGGCGACTCCATGAAGTTGGTGCCCTGCAGGCTGACCCAGAGGAACATCGCCAGCCACACGAGTGGGAAGTGGACGGCCACGCCATAGGGCCAGAACAAGGCGAAGAGGGCGACTGCCAGGATGCGGGGACAGATGAGGAAGAGGTTCCACAGGAAGTAGACGATGGAGGAGCCCAGGCTCAGCTTGTACTTGTCCTGCAAGAAGGCACGCAGGGACTGGTGGTAGTCCAGTAGAGACCAGGTCACACACAGGAAGGCGGTGCAGATCCCCAGTCCTGCAGACACAGCGGTAGAGCAGCTGAGGGCAGATGGAGCGGGGCCCAGCCCGGCTCAAATCTCCCCCTGCCCGGCATCACTCAAAGGAGCCTCCCACCAGCTCACAAAGCAGCTGCTGCGGAGGGTCAGAGCCCCCGCACCTACGTCCCCTTCTGTCCCCCCGCCCCGAGGAGGCGGCTGGTGCCTGACCTTGCCCAGGAGATGGGCAAGAAGCGATGGGACTAAGCGGCTCTGCAGAGCCTGTCTCGCAGCCCAGGAAGCCCCCAGACCACAGGGGCAGGAGATGACACGAG
>NW_010406783.1:540-886 GCF_000710305.1 Buceros rhinoceros silvestris | reverse complement strand
CTCTTGAGGCACATAAGGGACTGACCACAGAGGTCCCCCAGCGTCGACCCTCCCGCCCCAAGCCCAGCACTGTCCATCGGGGCACAGGAGTGCAGGACCCGGGTCCACCTTCCTGTGTGCCATGTCAACAGGAAGGACATGAGAGAACTGCCATCTCCAGCAAGGACAGAGGAGCAGTGACCCGCTAGGTCCTGCAGCCCCAGACAACCCGCTCCTCCCCACTCCCCAGAGGCTCCTGATTTCTCTCCTGACCCCCAGCCTCTCTTGAGGCACATAAGGGACTGACCACAGAGGTCCCCCAGCGTCGACCCTCCCACCCCAAGCCCAGCACTGTCCATCGGGGAAC
>NW_010406783.1:0-209 GCF_000710305.1 Buceros rhinoceros silvestris | reverse complement strand
TCGGCCTGGATGGTCTGTCCCTTGTTGCTCCGCCGGATAACGTAGTGCAGCAGGGGGAGCGGCGGGGCGTTCTCCAGGAAGGTCTCGAAGAGGCGCAGCATGCTGATGTCGTGGGAGAGGAAGGCCATGCGGCTCTGCTCCTCCTCCTCCTCTGCCTTCGCCCAGCACACCTTCCAGCCCACCTTCAGGGCGTAGAGACATCTGCGTGG
>NW_010406782.1:47318-47668 GCF_000710305.1 Buceros rhinoceros silvestris | reverse complement strand
ACCTGCCTGAGCCTGGAGTTCACACACAGCCCGCTCCGAGGGGACGGGTTTTGGCTGTGTAGTGACAGCAACCGCCTCGTCCTCAGGCCTTTGAATGAGGCTCATTAGAGGCTCCAAAACCCAACAAATGACAGTGGAAGCCGTGATTATTTCATAGATTATTTCATAGATTTTTTCATCTGCCGCGAGGAGGGGCTGGCTGGAACGTGGGGTTTTTGGAAAGATGTTCAGATGTAGGTAAGTGCCGGGCTGGCCCCGGCCTTCCTGCTTCAGCAACCCGCCGCTGCCAGGCAAGCGGGGGGCTGCCAGCGGCTCCCCGCGGCCCCCACCCCCCCCCCCACGCCCTCTCT
>NW_010406782.1:46952-47263 GCF_000710305.1 Buceros rhinoceros silvestris | reverse complement strand
GGGGCCCCCCGCCTGTCCGGCTTCACCACCCCGCCGCTGCCAGGCAAGCGGGGGGGCTGCCAGCGGCTCGTGGCGCTCCCCACCCTCCGCTCAGGCCTCTGTTCTCCCGACACGGTGTGGGACGGCTGGTGGGCTGTGGTGCCGGGAGAGTGGGACGGAGAACTTCTTGCTGGTGACCAGTTAAACTGCTGTTTGTCCTTCTGATTTCTCTGTCACCTTCCTGGTTCTCGGGGAGGTTGCTCAGGACAACAAGGTGTCTGCGTAGGCTGTGGCTCCGGCAGGGCTTGGGCAGGGAGCATGGTGGGTCTTGT
>NW_010406782.1:46536-46790 GCF_000710305.1 Buceros rhinoceros silvestris | reverse complement strand
GCATTCACAGAGTGGGACTGTCTTACCTTACTCTGAGAGTAACGAAGATGAAGCAGAGCCCGTGCTCACACCAGTGCTTTGATTTTCCAACTCCAGTTGCTTACTCCTCACTTGGGCAGCATCCAAACGGTGTCACTCGGCCTCAGCCACACTTGCAACTGGAGCTTCCGGGAGGGCTGGGGACAAGGTGTGTGACAGCTATCCAGTGTGTTCTGGAAGAGGACAGAACCTGGCGGGGCTGGAGGTGGCCCGGG
>NW_010406782.1:45521-46346 GCF_000710305.1 Buceros rhinoceros silvestris | reverse complement strand
GGAGCACGGCCGCGGCAGATGGGAGTGCCGTACGCCAGAGCCTGTGCCCGGGAGCAGAGCGGGGGGTGTGCTGGACACCGTCCTGGTTTGTTGACTGTTTCAAAGCCGACAGTGACAAACCCGACGCATCACTGATGCCATCGCTGCTGTTTGGAGCTGGTGGAGAGCTCTTGACCCGCTGTACAGGCGCCTCGAACCGCTCACCCTAATGCTTGTGCTGTCGATGAAGGGATCAGCATAGCTGAAATCTGCTCCGCCGCTCTTCAGCGAGGACGGCTGTGTGCTGTGCTCCTGCTAATGAACGTGGCGAGGTTAATTGTGACTGCGGGTCGGGACAGCAAGGACCTTTCCCAAGAGCTCAAAACATCAAGGGGGGCCTGGTTAGTCTGGTGCAGGAGTGACACTGGATAGAGGAAAGAGGGTGAATGTCAGGGGAGTTTTGACAGTGGGTTGGCTGAAGGCATGGAGAGTCTCCTGGAGCTTCTGGAAGTTTCATAATGTGCCTTGAGGCAGAAAAGCTCGTTTCGTGGCAGCAGTGGGCTCACGCGTGAGCACACAGGCCCGATCCGTCCCTTTCTGAGAACCCAGCTTTGAGGTTTCTACAAGTTTTGTAACAGCTGCAGTTGAAAAGGCAGGTTCAAAATCTGGCAGGAGTAAATGGCTGCTGCGCCTGTACCCTGGATCTGCCCCCTCCTTGCCCTGGGACGGGGTTGCGGGGAGTGTAAAGGATGCTGCCAGTCATGGTGCAGGTGGCAGAGCTGTCAGCAGGAGCAGAGGCAGCGTATGCCTGCAGGGTGACCGGGCAGCACCGGGGTCCCCCCGGCC
>NW_010406782.1:43400-45389 GCF_000710305.1 Buceros rhinoceros silvestris | reverse complement strand
GAATCCCGCGGGCGTGGCTGCCCCGACCCCAGAGATGGTTGGTTGGGGAGAGGGCACATCACCATCCCTCTGCCTGGGTGCAGCCTGGAGACAAAAGGGCTGGAACCCCCCTTTTATCCAAGGGGGCTCAAGTTACCGGAGAGCTCTTGGTACAAAACTGATGGCAAAGCTGCTCTCCACCATCTCCTTGCAAAAGCAGAAATTCTCAGCCTGATGGGGAAGCAAAGCTGACGTCCAGTTTATTTCCATTTCCCACATCTCCTGTACCATGGGTTGCAGTTTGCTCATCCTCGATGGCTCGGAGCCTCCAATGTCTTCCTCAGGCTTGAATTCCCGCTTTAGGGAGCTGAAATGATTTACCAAGTATTTATGCTCTTGTTCAACAGTTGTCTCGCTCTTCCAGAGCTGGAGAGAGCACGGTGGAGATGCCGGCCCAGCCAGTGGTGCCCAGTGTGCTGGGTGCCAGCGGCCCCTGTCAGGCTGTCTGTGGGGAGCGCTGGGAGAGCCGTGATTGCGATGCCAAAGAGTGACATTGCGGCTCTTCCCTCTTCGCAGCCGTAACTTTGAAGGGTTGCTGGAAGCAATTTTTTTCAGTGAGCAGACTAGAGATAAGAGAAGAATTCCACCCTGTGGGGCACAAGCCGTTCAGTCCACACCAATATGATGGAGAGGGAAATCGGACAGAGCTTATCAGCTGAGGGAGAATCAAACATAAACATCATCCCCAGAACAATTATGGTTCACAGCTTGGTTGGGTGTCACGTGCCTCTTTCCCGTGAAGTGAAGATGATTACAGAGGGAATCAGCTGGGCAAAAACCGGCAGAAATCACCCCGCGCCTTGAACTTCTACAGACCCTGCAGTTACTTCACAGCTGGTAAGTCACAGCTCAGCTGCGGGGAAGGAGGAAGGCAAAGAAAATAGGATTCAGGCTGCGCTGGCAAATTAATTGTCCTTTAAGATGTGGATCGGCTGGAAGCAGATAGGGAAGCAGGGCTTAGGGGGCCTGGGAGCTGTGTTTGTACGGCCCTGCCCGAAGGGTGCTGAGCCCGGTGGTGTCAGGATAGGCTGGAGAACCAACCCCCAAAAACCCAGGACGAAGAACGATTAATCTAATTTTCATTAACGAGCAGCTGGCACTGACCTGTATGTAATAGCCCATTACGCCGCTGCTGGATCCGTGGCTGGCAAAGCCGCCGCCGCTGCGTCCTGCTTGGGAAGCTCGCTGGGCCGCTCCAGAAGAGCTCCTCGGGGACTGACCTGAGTGGGTTTAGCGCGAGCGGCGCATCGTTTGGGAGCGGTTATTGAAGGGATTCACTGACACGGCCATTGTGGGCTCTTGCCAGATGCACAATCTTATTCAAAATGATTTTCCCATATAAGGCAGTTGTGGCCTGAAAAGCAGCAGGAGGAATCCCAGTGCTTGCTTTCCTCAATTGCAGCCGGTTAAGGCCAGAAATAGGTCTGCTGGCTACGTGCTGCCCTGATGGAGGCTCTCGGCACTTGCCGCTTACACCTTGGCGACGTTTGATCGTTCCCATCCATCTTCTCAGGCTGCCAAGCGTGTTCTTGTAGCCCAGGATTAATCCGTAGGGGCTTGGCAGGTGCCTCGCTCCTGTTGTGGATGCAACACCCACGTGCACTCTGGGACCTGACCGGCGCGAGGTTGGTCCTCGTCTGTGCACGTGGGAACTGTGGGTGTTGCACAGGCGACTCACAAGCCAGAACACGTCGCACCTTTTGCCCCTCGCTGGCGATGGTCGGGAGCGGGGTTGGAGGTGGAATGCCTGCGCATTCCCGGTGCAAAGAGGGTTTGGCTGTGCTCAGGTGGCGGTGACCTGCAGCAGGCTGGCTCGCCTGCTCCACTCCTACCAGCAGCGCGGGGACAGAGCTGCTGGTCGCATTGCTCGCAGGAGATGCTCCCTCTCGCAGCCTGGCTGCGGGAAAGCAGGAGCCAAAGCGAGTCTTGCCCTCCCCGGATGGTGCGATC
>NW_010406782.1:30326-42961 GCF_000710305.1 Buceros rhinoceros silvestris | reverse complement strand
GGGGGGGAGGGGTGTGTGTTTCCTGTTTGGTCTCTAACCAAAATTTCCAATGTCTCATTTAAGTTTAATGTGTTTAATAACCCAGTCGACAGTGTCGCTTTCCTTCAGCCATCCCAGGCTGTTGCCTTCTAGGCCTATGAGCCAGGTCGCCCTGCGCGTGTGCCTGAGAACAGAATTTCTTAGTCGCACTGGAGTGGCCGTCTGCGGGCTGAGGCAGAAGCTGTTTCTAAAGCATTATGCAGGTGCAAAGCCTTCACTGTGGGCTCCCAGTAAGTAGCTTCTACCAGGGTGCTAGCTCAGTGTGCTGTCTCGCCATTTCTAAATCCATCTCCACTCAAAGGAGCAAAATCCTGTCATTTTCTGAAGTCTTCAGCAAAGCAGAAGTCCTGGCACAAGCACCCTCTTTGCCTTCGCTGCCCGCTGATGGTGCACGGCTCCGTGTTCGTCCAGCCCTCTTCCAGGAAGGACGCTGTGATGAAGACATGTGCCACAGTGAGCCCATGCCTGTGCGGGGCTGCCCGTGAACACGCTCACGGCAACAAAATGACAGGAACACAGTGGAAGGGTAAATCGAGGCACTGGGAGCAAAAGGGCGTTTAATGGTGAAATGAAACAAAAGCACAAGAAAGAGGAGGGCCGTGCAGAGGAACCAAACTGGTGGCCTCTGTGAAGAGAGTTTTGTCCCGATCCTTCTCAGCGCTGACCTGGTCACCCACCCGCCCGGGGAGCCACATGCCAGAAGGAAAAGCAGCAGCTTCCCCAGGCTCCCCCCCTCCTCTCCGGATAAGAGCAGGCTGAGCCCTGCGAGGGGAGCCCAGCCCCTCCGAGCAGCCCCGCGAGAGCCAGCACTAATAAGGTAACGTTGGGGTTTGTCCTTCTTTAGGTAGGGCTTGGAACTACTCTGTGCCAAAGTACTGGCGCTTGTTTGTCTGAGTTTTTCAGTGCTGCCAGTAGCTGAGTTAACCCCAGGACTTTCTGGGAAACGTTTTCTGTAATTAAAAAGCTAAAAGTGACTGGAGCAGCTTTTCTGTCACTTCAGCTCTCCTCTCCCACATATTTAAGCAGAAAACGATGTCAACCCCTAATTAAGCGTCGTCTTATTCCATCATGTGTTCTTGTGGCTTCCCCAGCCTACGCGTGGGTTTTCGCGCTGGCTTGTGGTGAGTAACCCAGGCTGAGTCAGAACACGTGCTGCGGCGGGGAGGAAAGCTGGAGCCTTCAACGTGTTCGCGTGCCCTGGTGTTCCCAGCCCGTCCAATGCCGCTGGTCCCTGCTAAGCACGACCTGTTTCATCGTCCTGCAGCTCTGGCGAGAGGCTGCGAGTCTTCCAGCCTGTGAGTTATCCCCTTTGCTTCTCTTGCAGCTTCCTCTGAGCGCATCAAAACCTCCAACCTTTCCTGATTCTGCTTCAAAAATACAAATGTGCGAAACTAGAGTCAGCCTGTGACTTGAGGGGTTCTCTTAAATATTGACTGTAACACAGGAGCAGGCTGGAACGGTTGGTATGTGAAGAGCAGCAGCATTGTTCTGTGGTGTGGAGACTCGTATCTCTGGCAAATGCCTGGGAGGAGAGCTGTCCCTCGGGACGGTGGTGCGGCTGTGCAGTCGTTGGATCTGGGGTTGAGCAAGCAAACCTCAGCGTCCCAGTCCGCATTCAGTGCGAGGGGTGTAAAACACTTTGCAGCCTCATGGGAGGGCACAGTCCTCCTCTCCTGCATGTTCTCTTCGCAGAAATTGCTGTTGGAGAGGGTAGGAATGGCCTCCTGGCAGAAGAGAGCAGTTGGGAACCGGCTGTTTGCTTCTCCGGTGTCTACAGCTTTGCAGACCTGCCTGTAGCGTGAGTGGTGCTTGGAAGGGGAGGGCCCACGTTCCCGGACACCTGGAGCTCCTCCTCAGGGTGCACAAGGGGCTCCTTGATCCGGCAAAGGAAACCTGGTCATGGCCCAGGGTTTGTCACAAGACCGACCTGGGCAGATAATACGCTGAAGGGGCCCGGAGATTAGCTGGGTATGGGAACGCCACATGCAACAAGCTCCTGTCTTTGTTCCGAGTGAAACAGCTCAGTCTCCTGAACTCGGAGGAATTAGCGGATTTTAAGAGGAGGGCAGCTTTGCCTTGTTTGCAGTCATTAAAACGTGGTAGCACTGCTGGGACAGCGCTGGTAGTGCTGTGGGCTGCTGGGGAGCTTGGTACCGGCCAAGCTCCAAGTAGCTCAAACGTTGCTTTTCACTTGTCTGTCTAACATTAAACCGCTCCCAGCTGTTGAGGGGAGTTAATTCGGCTTCTGCCTTGTGCTCCAGCTGCCCCTGTTAAGACTTTACTGCTTCTGCATCCTGGATTTGTGGTGGTCCCATTGGTGCCTGCGGTAGCTGTTGCTGAGCAGCGATGCTCTTGCGTGGGGCTTGGTGGCTCCTGCAGGAGTTCTCTGTGCTTCGAGGGCCCGTGCAGCCAGTGTGACTCTGCATTTAAACTCAGCAATGCTTCCTCTGATGACGTTCTGTCAAACTACTGAGTCTTCACATTCTCTGTGTTCCACCTCCTAATTTCTTCTCCAGGAGATCTGGGAGCACGCTGACCTCAGGAGGAAAGGCAGCTCATCAGCAGAGGAAGGGGAGTGCTGGGCTGGGAGCCAGCAGGTCCCTACTCTCTCACTGAGTTTAGTCATTCCCCAGCTGCTTCATGTTTTTTTCCATGGGAGGCAAAGAGATCTGCTGCTTCTGAGACCGGGTAGCAGGGTTCACGCAGCCGTTTGGCAGGGCTGGTGTTGGAAGCCTGTCCTGAATGAGGCTCCAACCCTGGACGTGTCAGGGTGCTGCCCTTCACGAGGGATGTCTTGAGTGTGGGAGATAATGCTGGTGACCGTGTTATGGTTCTGCAGGAGCAGAACTAGTCAAGAGTGTTTTGCCCTTTCATTGCTGCCTGGCAGGAGGGTGTTTAAACCATGGTTATCCTTTTCTTCCCCTCAGTTGCTGCTTTATGTTCTGTCACCCCAAGTAAGCTGAGGTCAGGATCTCCAGTGGCCAAGACGGCCGCTGAGACTGGTGAGGCACAGCCTGGTGGAGTGGAGGACTGACACACAAAGCACGTTAAAGTCAGAGTTTGGTGAGTTCAAGCTTGGTGCCTCCCTGGGTAGGAGCAGAGGGTGTCCTGCCCAGCCCCCGGGGGCAGAAGGAATGAGGGAGGTGGAATAAAAGTGACGCTGCCTTGTTTTTAAAGCAGGAGTAATGTAGGTCATCCTGATGTGCTCTCCCTCCTCCCCTTCCTGCAGGATGGACCGAGTCCTGGCCACATGCACGGCGGGGTGACAGTGAGGTGGGACAACTTTCGCTCTGCTGCTTTCTACCTTCAGAGCGTTTTGTATCTTCGCAGGCTTTTCTACCAGTAGAAAAAAAATTCTCTCCAGCACTAGAGCAGAACAGAATTTCTGTGTGTGAAATGAATGGCTCAGGGTGTTCCCCGTTATTTTTTAGGGTGGAATCTGATTTGTGGGTGGACCCGATTCTGTTTAAAGGGAGAGTTAGCAGCATCTTCCTGAGCTCTTGGGTATTGTTTTTTCTCCAGCTGAAATGGGCAGCAGCGCAGTTCCGGGACTGCCGCAGTTACTGTGGGGATACCTGTATAACCACCTTCCTCGTCCTCGCCCTCCCAGCTCTCCGGTGCTCAGCTGGGATCCGAAGGGCTGCACAGGGGTTTCCCTTTGTCACCCAGTGCGGTACCAGCTCAGGTAACTGAGGTCACTTGGCACCAATTTGAGCACCTTGAGCATTGGGAGCAATTTTGGTTGGCACATTGCTGCAGCTCACAAAGGGTTTGGAGCACTTGAGAAATATTTTTATGTAACTGGCAAGTTTTGCGAGATTTTTGTGAAGTCTTTCCAAAGCTCCAGGTGCTGCAGGCCCATCCTGCCAATCCACGCGTTGGTGATGGACACACTGACAACTTGCTGTGCTGCTGTCTTGAGAGTTACCACAGCTGAGATGGGGCATGGCTGGTCCTCTGCTCCTGGGGCCGCTCGGTTTCGTTGCCACGTTGTCCGAAGCGCGTCAGCTTCTGGCCTCCCCAAAGCTGGCAGCTCAGCTTTGGCTGAGTGTTGTCGTGGTGTCCAGTGATTTTACTTGAGGTCCTGAAGATCTGAGGGATTGTATAAAAACCTTCAGACTTGGCATAAGGCCTAGGAACACGAATTTCCATGTTACAAATAAAATTGAGGCAATTGGCTGGAGCCTCCCATTGCCACCAGTGGCTAGTTTCTTCCTGCTCTCTTCTGAGCTGGGAACTCAAGTTCTCGCTGGCTTTGTGATGCTCCTGGTGTTTAGTGGGCTCGTTCAGCTGTGGGGAGGGAAGACTAATACCAGGTGATGGTACTTCACTAACCCCTCGAAAAAGACAAGGAGAATTTGCCCATGTCTTAATGCTTGCTTGTGTTTGGGGCTTTCCATGACCTGGGCAGTGGTGCAAGCGAAATCCTACCTGAGCCCCCGTTGTGGGCAGGCTGCAGCAGCTGATGACAAAGATGATGCAGTAGTTTTCTTTCTGCGGTCTCTCTGCCATCTGATGGACCAAATTTGGCGGATTTTTCAAGACAAAATTGTCCATTGCTGCATTCTTTGACGGGAGGCGGCTGGCTGAGATCATCCTCTGGCTGAGGGCTCCTTCCCTGCGTGTGTGGCTGGTGGCACTCCACGCAGTCAGCCCCTCCATTCCGATGCCGATGTGAAACCTGGTTCTCAGTCCAATGGCTCGGTGTCACCGGTTCCCCACGCCACAATGAAGGGCTGGTGTGATCTGAAGTCCCATGTGCTGCCAAGAGGGCAGAGGTAATACCTGAAACCACCTGTCTCCTCTTCAAATGTCACTTTTAAATGGGTGTCGTCTGCAAAGCGACAGTTTGCCTCGCTGTACGTGTTCGGTGCTGCTCTCACCATCTGCCTGGATGCGCGTTGACGGGGGCAGCGTACGAAACGGCGTGGAATTTGCTGGCAGAAACGCGAACGATAGTGATGTAAAACAGTGCCTAACTCCAAAGCTGGAACAAAGACAGCCGAAAATTGCACCGTGGTAGAGCTGTCCCCGTTGCTGCGCAACGACATGCGCTTCGGGTACAGGGCAAACGCTCGCCTGGGTGGGCTCCAGAAATAAGGCGAGGTTTTTCAGTTTGGCCTAACAGGTGGTGGTTACTGGTGGGTTTAAACAGCACATGTCAGGGGGTGGTTTGTGCTGGTGAGGACTGGCTGCTCAGTGACCAGAACTCAAATCTGGAGGGCTACCAGTTGCCTTTGCTGAATTTACCATGTTGGTTTTTTCCTGCAATGCGAACTCATGTCACAAGATAATGAAGTCGCGGTGGGGGGGGCAGTGCACATTGTGCTGCGTTTTGTAGATTCTGATGTGCAGAGTGCTTTTTTTTTTTCTTTAGTTCCAGGACACTTCCTCTGAAACCAACATCTCCCCAGGCTTAAATTAATTCTGATGGAAGAGAAATGATGACATAGGCTTTCTCCACCTTAGTCTCAGAGGGCTGGATGTTTGTTTTCGTGTCAGTATTAAGTAGGAGTCACTGGTGGATTAACTATCTGGGACACTCTTTGGAGAAAGAGGCTTCTAGACTGGTAATGCCTGAAAATGCTTATTAAAGAAAATGAGACACCAAAGGAGCAAACAGCCTGAACCTGCTAATTGCTTCTGCGGCTTCTTTGCGGAGCGGCCCCATGCTTTTCCCGTGTAGAATTGCAATCTTTGCTGCAGCTTCTTCGCAGAGAGCTTCAAAGACCTGATCAGTGTGGGTCTGAATCTAACACAGCGTAACACCGCTGTGTGCGCGGTCAGACAAGAGCCACGTTTTGGTGACAGGCAGCGACTGCCTTTTCTCTTCCGCTCTGGTGCGATGAGCCGGGTTGCCCATCGTACGCCAGCTGCAGAGCTGGCCGATACAGGCTGGTATTAAACTGGAGATGAAGTGCTGGTAGTGGGCTGTTTGTCAGGGCTCTGGCAGCTCCAGCTCCGTGGTTTTAAACCACAAAGATTGGGTTTTTGAATCGTTTTTCGAAACTGAAAACCAGGAGAGCAGGAAGGCTGGCAGTGACCAGCATGAAGAGCAAACTGTAACCTGGGGGAAGGAGGTGGGTTTTTACAGTATCTGAAGAAATGAAATGTAAATGCAAGTTTTCCTGTGGGATGGGGTGAAAACCAGCTTAATCTGTAAGGGTGAGGTGGGGTGACAAATGACTTATCCCTCCCACAGGCCTTGGATTAAGATGTGCCTGAATGGCAGCTGCTCATCTAAGGAGAAAAGGAATATATTAGAGGTAGACGTGGCAAGTGCTGCCTGTTAACATTAAATGTTTTCTATCTGAGTTCCTGCTTTTGATTAGTTTGCCTTGCCAAGATAATGGTGTCCAAATGTGCTCTGCCTTACGGCTGCCCGTTATGTTCTGGCAAAACTGATGCACCCATTTTGGCAAAGAGGAAACCAGGAAGTATTGCCCCATCCAAAACTTCAGAGCTTGGTCAGGTCCATCCTTAAACGGCATCGCAGGATCTGTGGGAGGGTTCTGCTTCCTCAGACTGGCCTTTTTCTCTTCCCATGGAAGCCGTGGGCACCTGGCTGCTCTTTGTAAAAATAACTCGCCCGTTAAAAAGTGCCTGGCCACACTGGTGAGGCTGGGTGAGCCCTGCTGCGTGGTGGGTACCAGTTTATAGGCTTGAGCCATCTGGCCTGGAAGAAGATTACTGGGTTGGAAGCCAGGAAACGTAGCATTTGAGCTGTGGGACTTCTCCTGTCAGCTCTGTGTGTCTCGTGTTCCCCATCGAGAGCCGTTACGTAGCTGTTGGCCAGCGTGACTGCGCCTTGGTCTCATCCTCCTGCCCCACCATCATAAAACAGAGAGCTGACAGCTACCAGCTGGGCTGGGAGGAGAAACCTGAGTGAGAGGCCGGGTTGTCCTCCCAAAGATACTTTCCAAGGGGGAATGTATGATGTCTGCATGTCCAGCTGTGGTTTATCTCTCTCCAAACAGATGGTGCTCTGTCCTCCCTCCTTCGCAAGTCAGCAGCAGCGTGTGCTTGGCTGATCCAGCCTGGTAGTGCCATGGGTCGGGGGGTCTACACTGCTGGTTTTATTAAAGGCTTAGCAAACACTCTGAAAGATCCTGTGAGATTCTTCTGTGTAGTTTGCAAATGCTGGACTGAAATTCACTCGATGCTGTCTTGAGTTACTTTATTCTGTACCTGTTCTTCATAAAGCATCCCCAGTTTTTCCTGGTATTGGGCAGATGTTGATTAAAGCCCCGAGAGGAGTTATGTTGTTCATGGTTCAGGACTCTTTCAGGATGTATGAGAGCAGAAGATGCTCCCCAGTTGTAGTGTTCTGTGTTTATTAGTGCCTTTCCTCTCTGCTCTCCTCTGGAAGCAGGGCTGGTCCCTCAGCCTGAGAGCGGGGGGCTCTGGGGAGCTGGGAAAAGGAGGGCTGCCCCAGCTGGCTATGGTGCAGCTCCACAACTGTTTTCTTTCACCTCATAACAGTCTGCTGTCAAACACATCCTAGGAACCACAAAATCGCTTCAGAAAGAGCTTCACTGCTCCTATATCCCATGCGAGCGGTGTAAGTGCAGGACGCTAAGGGGAAGGGCAGCACTTGCCTGGTGCGTAACTCAGCCCTGACCATGCTCTCCGTTCCTCTGAGTCGCAGAGAAGCGGTGCTGCTTGTGGAGGGGTTGTGGCACCACGGGATGTGAACGTGTGCAGCAGCCTCTGGGAAAATGGTGCCAGAAACTCGAAGTGTCCCCAGTGCCCAGGGTGCCTTCTGGAGGCTGGGGATGGCAGTGCCTCAGCTAAGCCTGCGCAGCACTTTGGGAGCCTGAGGGCTCTTTTGGATTTTGCTCTTTGGCATCTTTGGGTTGGACACGTACCTGTGGGGAGTCTGGAGCAGAGCTTGTTCCCAAACAAGGGAGTAAATGCATCACGCTGCACTTGGTTAAGGAGAAGAAATAAATGCCTGGCTCAGCCTCCAAGTGAAAATCCTCCAGGCTGGGCTGGAGAAGCTGCTTTACTGACCCAGCTTTTGAGCACGCTGCAGATCTGTGCCAGAAGGAGCCTGTCCTTCAGCTCGTGGTTACCTGTATGGGAGCAGGCTGCCCCTGATCTTCAGTGTGATGCAACTGAAACACCCTTGTAGCCCAGCACAGGCACCAGGTTCTCTCTTCCTGTGTCTTACCTGTTTGGATTTCCTACTAAGAGCTCGAGGAGTGGTTTTTAAAATGTCATTGTTCTTTAGGTAGGTTATTTGCAGCTGACAGCTGACTCACTCGCTGCTGTGCCACAGCCAGCATCTCAGGGAGAGAAGAGGCTACTTGCTGAAACTTTGAGTTACGATTTTTGGCAGCACACTTCATCTTTTGAGCTCGTTCTGCCGTGGCTTGTTTCGTTCTGTCTGTTCAGGTGCCTTTGTCAGAGCAGAGCAGGAGCACCCAGGCAAAACGCTCTAGTCACGGGGAGCAGAGATGGCATTAACAAGGCTGGTGGGAAAAGAACGTGGTGGTGAGCAATAATTTCAATTTATTCTGAACCTACAGCCCCTCACTCCTTGCGGCCCTGGAGAGCCTTCCTCAGTCTCCCAAAATGGTACGTGGTCTGTGCAAGCTGCTGCTGCAGGGGACATTGGTTCACAGAGCCCTTGGGGAGGACTGGAGCCTCAGTTCCCTTCCTGGGTACCATCCCCTCAGTCTGGGGGAGACAGAGGAAGTGCTGGCCCATCCAAGGAGGGATGGGATCCATCTGGAGGAAAGGATTTTCAGTAGCTGGGATGGATTAAGCAGAGTTTGTTCCTAAGCAGCCAGCGAGCCCTCACTGCTGCTTGCTCTAGAGTTTGGATGAGTTGTGGGAAACCTGGGTTGCCTGTGTGGGACAAGGGCGCAGGCAGCATGGATGGCAGGGTGCTGTGATGAGGACAGAGGAGACAGTGGTGCGAAGCAGCAAAACGCCAGCCAGACCTGGTCTTCTGCCACGTACAAGTCAGGGTAGTTAATTTAGAGGGAGGCCAAGAGGTCTCTCGTAGCTTGGCGCCCAGCAGGCGTGGGGGAGACCCACACCCAGCCTGGGGAGCTTCAGTCTCTAGTTGTCAGGGCAGCAAGAGCTCAGGTTTACTCCGAAGTGGATCTCACGGGAAAGAGGTATCACTGGTCCCCTTTTCCTATCATGTCTCTTTAACTGCAAGTTTTTAGTGGGACCTGGTCATCTTGAAAATGTTGTCTGAACTGGGCAATGGGGCTGCAGAGGGCCAGGTCACAACCCCCTGCCCTGAAAACACCTCCAGAAATTCAAGCTGGTGCTTTTGCCTTGAGCTCTGTTTTTGAAATAGGTAGAAGTTACGGATGTCCCTCACGTCTTCTCCCACCCAGCCCTGGTCCTCAGCGCTGTGATGCCGCTCTCTGTATGCATGTTGCAGCGTTGTCAGCAGTACCGGTGACAACCTGGAAGTGTTTTGTGAAGGAGAGTTTACTCTTGGCAAAAGGACTTTATAGCCAGTGACGCATGTCGTACGCAACCCCGTTCTGAAACCCCTTTTGAGTCTTTGGTGTTTGAGCACCCTCGGAAAATCTCTGTCAAGCGTCATTAGCAAGAGCAGAATTAAATCTTAGAGGATTTAGCTGAGCAGCTTTGGCCACGGAGTAAATCAGGAAATACCCCACTCGTTAAATACCCAGGTGCCTCTTCAGGATGGCTGGTGAAGGTGGCCTGGAGACAGGACAAGGATTTTCCCGTGGGAGGTTGCTGTTGGTTGGGGTGCTGAGCTCCCAGGTTCAAAGCTGCGCTTAACTGCGGTAACTTCTGCCTGTCCTGGTGTGGTGGTGGGTGGTTGTGGTGAAACTGCAGGTAGATCTGTGAACCTGCTGTGACCAGTAACGGGATCTCAACACAACTTGTAGAGGTCAGAAAATGGAAAACTCGGGGAGGTGGATATCATTCCTGAGCTGTATTCTTCTGTTTTAATGTAGTCAGGTTTGGGAATAGTTGCGGATGGGGAATGAGCTCTCTGTCAAGTAACCCTTGCAGGAAGGCTTTGGCTGGGTGGGAGTGATAACAATAACCTGTCTGACTCATCCCTCCCAGACCAGCGGGGCTGACATTGGTCAGCTGCAGAACCCTCTGTAGGGAAGGGCTGAGTGATGAAGCAGGGGACACAGGCTGTCGCTGACTCCCGTGGTTTGCAGTCTCTTGATATCTGCTGTGCTGCTCCCACAAGCAGCTGGAAGGATCTTGTTGACTTGCCAGTGCTCTCCCAAGGCAGGCCGAGATCCTCTGGAGGGACACCCGGAGAAGCCATGTCAGGAGAACCCAGCTGAGGTTGTGCAGAGGCATCCTCCTGCTCTGAGTTAAAGGGGTTTTGCCCCTCACTAACAACATCCCGTACTATTTATCAGCTTAGCAAGTTTTGGGATTGGCTGCAGTGACGTTATCCTTTCTCCAGTCCCTGGTCCCCAGTCCAGTGCCCAGTACCAGCCTTCCAGGTGTCCCCGCAGAGACAGCGAGTTGCAAAGGGAGCTTGTGAAGGTCGGATGGTGGAGAAGAGCTTCCAACAGCGCTAATCCCTACCTGGCCGGGAGGTGCTGAGGTCTGACGTAAAGCCTCGTGCAGCTCAAGCGCTGAGCCGTGCCACGCTGCAAACCCTGTGTATCTGGGGCAGAATAACTGCGCTGGCTCTGGCCAGCAGCGTGTAACCTTGGCTTAGTCAGCCCGGGCTTCTTTGTTAGTGGCACTTGGAGCATGGTGTGATGGAGGATGCAGCTGAGCATCCTTTCCCGGCAGAGACTGGGGACACTGCACCCAAAGTGCAGTGCACTTCAAAGTGCTGGGTCCTGCTTCTGGGCAGGAGCCTGCGGGCAGGGAGGTAGCGCTGCTCAGGGAACAAAGGAGGGAAGTGAGTTCTGGACCTAGCCTTCGAAAAGCTGTGCTGTGCTGCTCTGACCGGGGGCTGGGAAACAGCTCTCTGGGACCTCGTGGCAGCTGCGAACTCCATCTGAACACGCAGGAGGAGTCCCCAGGGTTGCCCGGAGTCATGCGGCTCCATTCAGGTCCCCAATGTTTTTGCAACTCAACCAGAAAGGCAACGGGAGGTTCTCGCTGCTGAGGCACAGCTCTCCCAGCAGCTGGGTGATGCTCCAGTGATCAGTGTCAGTGGGTTGGGACCCATCAGCAGTGGGGATGTGAACCTTATTCTACCCTTGAGCCAAGGTAATGGGGCAAGCAGATGCTGCTGTAGCTTTTCTGGATGATTGTGAGGAATGTGACTCCACGGTCCTTCAGCCTTCTATGGCCCTGCTCTAAATTGGCGGCGTGGTTTCAACGTGGTGCCACTGTGCCTGCCTGTCGTCACGGGCACGGAGAGCTGGCTGTGTCCCGCAGAGGTTACACTTCCTGCTGCAGTGTTTGCTGTCTCTAATTAATCCTAATCAAGCTTTGCCGTGGATTCTGGTAGACAGATTTGGACTCGAAGGTTGTAATAAAGAGAGAAGCTGGAGGCTGGGAAGAGGCCGGTCTCCCTAACGCCTGACCTTGGGAGCAGCTCACCTTTCTGTCCCGGCCACTCTGGAGGTGCCGGGACGCGTGTGTCGTTCCACTCTGCAATCCTGTGGCCAGCAGCATGGAGGGGAGTGGGAACACGCTGTTCAGATAAGGCTGCACCTTCCCCATCCAGCAGATGTTCGCCTGAACATCCCCCTGGATTGCATAATTACGGAGTGGATCGTGCAGCCCGGTGGCTGCAGCCTTTTCCGCTGCTGGGTGTCAGCTATTGTGTGCTCCCCCTGATGAGATTTTTTTGTTGCGCTTTTTTGTCGGCTGTGTCACATGGCTCGGGCTCAGCACTCTAAAATTGTCGCTTTTTCTGCAGGCAGCTGATCCGAGACAAGAAAACAAATCAGTTCTTTTTACATTTCATTTCCCTGGTCTTGTCCTGCTTGTTCCTCCCTGTAATTGGGCTTCCATGCTGTAAGTGCTTTTCTGGTGAGTTGTCAAGGAAACGTTTTAGCCTGGTATGTCCTGGCTCAGCAGTGTGGCTCCCTGGGGAGGGCTGCACCCAGGATGTGATCCCAGCACCTGCAGCTGAGGGAGGAACGTGTTAACTCCCCGCCTGCAGCTCCAGCTTCTGCCCTACCTCCTGAGCTGGGATAAACAGACTTATTTCTGAGGCAGAAAGAGTTTTTGCTTAAAAACAAAAATCCAATATAGGCTGCCAGGCACCCGTACTGCAGAATGGTCCCTTTGTGGCAGTTCCTCGTGGCGTCGATGCTCCGTAAGCCCAGAGCTCTGAGCAGCCTTGGCTGGGCTGTAGGACTGGGCTTAAATGGCTCTGTCCCTGGGGGAGCGCTGGCAAGAGCCATTCTGGGGCTTGGGGTCAAAACTCTCCAGCAGAAATCTGGAGGGGTGGATGGAGCTTGGGGCAGGCTGGGGGGCTTCCTGCCATGGGTCTGACTGCAGTGAGGCGAAGAGCTGTATGATCAGAACTGCCCCCGGGGTGGAATGGCAGGAGCTGTTCTAGGGCTCTGAGCAGGTACCACAGCAGCGCCTGAGGCCCTGTCCTGCCTTGCCGGTACATTCAGCCCTTTCCCGTCACTTGTACAAGCCATGCTGTTCCTTTC
>NW_010406782.1:29238-30174 GCF_000710305.1 Buceros rhinoceros silvestris | reverse complement strand
GGCTAGAGCTGGGGCAGCAGATGATGGTTTGCAAATGTCATCTTCCCTCCTCGGAGTGGAGGTGGTTCCTGCGCGCTGGAAATGGTGCAGCGAGGCACGGAGCTGGGGTGGGTGGCGAGTGGGAGCAGCGGACAGTGAGGAGAGCAGGGTGGCCAAGGTGGGGTTAGGTGGGATTACTTACTTCTGGCTGCCCCTGGTAGTTCAGTTGGAACTGGCCAGTGCTGCTGGCGTTGCTGCCTGGAAATAACTGCTGGACTTTGGCTGGTGGCTTGACTGTCCAAGGGACATGGAGCTCCCTGCACTGAGGGGCATGGAGCAGGGACCCTCCTTCCCCTGCCCGAGCACCAGCCTGGACGGGGTTAACCAGGCAGAGAGGGAGTTTAGGCAGAGTTCAACCAGCCTCGATTGGTGAAGATACCAAAAATCAAACGCTCAGTCAGCAAGTGCTGCAGGAGAAGGTGGATCCCGTACGGTATCGAAGCTGTATTCTATATACAAGCACAATTTACCTCCGATTGCTTTATTTCTTATTTCTACCAGCCCTCCAGCTGCAGGAGCAGCTGCCTGTGCCCAGGGTGCAGAGCAGTCAGCTACAGCTGAGTGATGCTGCACCTAAGGGTGGAAAAACCCCCGAAATTTTCACTTACTGCAACAGCTCACTTGATGTTTCTCATCCCAATCCAATTGTGCTGGTTTTGGGGAAGAAAATGTGCTTAACGATCAGAAGTAGGTCATCCTGGGTGCCTGGGAAGGGCAGCCTGTAAATAGCTGCCACCTTCGGGAAGCTGTGGAGAGTTCAGCCTCTGCTCCCCTCTCTGCCGACTGCCCTGGGCTGCCCGGTCCTGCTTACTGGGGGCTGCAGCCAACATTTCCAGCATGAGAAGAAATTCAGCAGGTTTTTCTGCCTTTCCCTTCTGACACGGCCGGACGCTCGGC
>NW_010406782.1:14034-29125 GCF_000710305.1 Buceros rhinoceros silvestris | reverse complement strand
GAGCCGCGGCGGGCTGCTGCGCTGGCCCAGATGCTGCTGCCCAGCCCAGGCGCCTTTGCTGGCATCTTCTCTGAATCGCCTCCCGCCACCCCCTCCTTTCTCAGCAGTCCCTGGCAGGAAGGAACTGCTGCCTCTCTTGATGGATGCGTTTCATTTCCAGCCTTTCTCTCTGTATTTCGACTCCAGCACATCTGCCACACGTGCTCAGCCGTCAGCTTTCACAGCTCGTCTCTTAGCTCTGTTTCGTGATGCTGTTGCACGCAACGCATCGACCAGGCAGAGCAGTCTGATCGACCCATAAATTGTAGCTTCCCGGTTGCTGTCTTCGCCTCCTCTTTATCATCAAAATGGGTTGCTCAGGTGTGTCACGTCATCTTGTTCTCGATCGAATAAGTGTAAAATGAGACCCAGACTGCCTATGACTTGTCAGAATTTCACAGCTTTCTGGCAGGTTCTGCTGGGTTAGTATTGAATGTCAATTTGGGGAAGGCTGCTGTCAGCTCAGTAGCTTAAAAACAACGAACAAATAAAAAAACCCCAACAAAACAAATGAAAACTGCTGGCCCAGCACTTTTGGAGAACCCGATGTTAAAATGAGCCATTTGATGATGCTTGCTGCTGCCCCGGTTCAGAGCTAATGGCAGTTTTGGAAGGGTCGCATTGGAACAGCCTCCAGCTCAGGTGGAGGCGATGTTCTAACGGGGGTTTAGTCACAGTTACGTTGGGTGTCTCCTCATCAACAACTTAAAGTGAGGCTTTAGTTAAAGATGCAACATTGCCTCTGACCAGGGAAAGGAGTCCAGCTAAATCGACCCATTCCTCAGACGCGCTTTGACTTCTCTAGAGCATCATAAAGCATCAAATACTTACAATTTACAAATATTTATGTGTGTGTATGGACATCCCATAAAGATGACTTAGATCTTAAACGAGGCTTCTGCTGGGTATTTGTAAAGTTCCTTAAATTCCTTTTCAGGGGATGGAAGCCTCTCCTGGCTCTTTCTGGGTTTATAAAAGGGGTTTTGCTGATCAACTTGCCTCAGCTGGTTTTGACAGATCTGAGTGGCATTTTTCCTTCATTTGTTTTTCAAATTTATTCTCTGCACAAAAACGAAACTTGTGTTTTTTTCACTTAAGCTCATTCTAAGTTGCAGAGAGGGCAATATTTTCTGCTTTTCATGAAGTTTGCTTTTAAGCCCAAAGATTTGATGATGTTTTTAACTGGACGCCCGTTTATTGATGTGGTACATCGTGTAGGAGGGGACAAGGGTTATCTCCTCTTGTGGAGGTTTATGCTCCTCTGGTGTGGTATTGCTCAAACTCCAGAGTCCCGTGCTGTGTCGGACAGTAAATGGGCAGAGGAGTAAACCCAACCCTGTCCTCGGGGTATCAGCGTCGTGGTGGGGATGGAGGAGCCGGTTGTGGCTGTGGATAAAGGGATGGAAGAAAACATGGATGTTAAATGAGAGATGAGAATGGCTGAACGCTGCAGCCAAAGCATTCGTTCCTGAGGCTGCGGAGGAGCTCAGGCGTTGGGATAGGGTCAGCTCAAAGCCATGCAGAGATGAGAAGAGGAACTGAAGGCAGCAGGTCAAGCGTGCATGGAATGCGCTACAAACCCAGAAGCAAGCTGGAGGCAGGGCAGAAGCTGGGGTTTCATCCTGGGGTTCCCCATCCAGAGCCGCTTGTCACATTTCTGAGCGCACCCTCACTAAGCGACACCAAATTGCGTAAGAATCATTTCAGTTAGCTCGTGAAGCGTTGAAACTTCCCACAGCAGAGCTCCTGTTCCTGCAAAACCCAGAGCTGTCTCTCGTGGCTGTATGACCCACAAAGCTGGAGTTAAATCAGTTTTGTGAGGCCATCTGTCAGCGTGTTTGGGACGAGCACAACCCAGGGCTGGGCACTGAGTACCCAGGGGAAGATTTTTTTTCATTAATGCTTCCACAAGTTGATTTTATGAAGCCAGTTTGTTTGGGGGTGAGGAGGGAGGTTTGGCTGGTGATGCTCTTGTCTACCTTAAGCGTTATTTCTCCTGGAGATTGCAGTTTCTTGCATGTGGTACTTTCTCTTTGCTCGGGCAGTCGGTGTTGATTCCACATTTGGTCCATGTACAGCAGCAGACACTTAAAAGCTGGGAATGAAAGCGGCTTGTGGTAATTATCACAAAATTAAAGATAATCTGCTGCTCTGGAATGGTGACAAAGTGCAGAAAAGAGGTTACTGCAGGAGGACAGTGGTCGTGGCCGTGGCAGGGAGATCATAGTCTCCCTGGCCAGGGTCCAGCAATTTCCCGTGTTGGGTCTGGGGCAGCATTTGCCCCTTGAGGTTCTTTCTGTGCCACTCTGGCTTCTGGAACACGGGCCGAGCTGTGGGGCTGGGGGGTTGCGCTGCAGACCATTCAAAACACCCCCTTGACAAGACCCGTTTTGCACTGGGGGATCCACAGTTTGCGGAGATCCGGATGGTGAGATAAGCTCAGCACTTCTGATCAAGAGCAGCTTCGTCTCCCCGTTGACCACCAAGGGGGCTGCTCTTGGGTTTGTTTTATTGCCTCCAGTGTCTGAAATATTTCCTGAAATACAGAGTTACTGTCATCTGCAGACCATCACGCTTCTGTTATGCCCAGCTGCTTGCTTAGGCTTCTTTTGGAACAAGCCCCGAAGCATCACTGTGTGTATTTGAGGCAGTCGAGCAGTGACCCAGCTAAACCCTCATAGCTTCTCCTGGACCAAACGGGGGCGGTGCTGAAGCAGCAGGACGTTGGGCTGGATCCTCTGGCACTTTTCCTGCTCTCCAACCGGAGGACTGGACATCTCCTGCCCCACCGCAGAGGGGAGAGCTTGCATGTAGAGATCCTTCTTGAGTGGGAGGACCTGCGCCCGGGCAGGTTGCACAATGCACCCTTCTCTCTCAAGTGGGGAAAAGTTGAGAGCCTGGAAAAGCCTTTCTTCTTCACAGCCAAAGCTCTCAAGGTCTGCTCTGTGGGCTCTTGCGAAATAGCCCTTTCTAAAGGATTGGGGGTTACTTAACGATCTGGGCTTGTGGGAACGCTCCAGCCGGGAGCGAGGAGCGGCAGACTCGTACCTGGAAGCAGACAGCCTCAAATCTCCCAGCTGGGTTTGTGTTCTCTGCAGGCCCTGGCCCTCCCTGTGACTGGGCTCTGTGTGCCAAGGGGGTTAGGGAGGCTGTGAGTTGCCATGGGGGAGGACGTTGTGCTGCCGGGCTGGGCTGGAAGGCTCCTCTCCAGCAGCCCTTGGTCCTTGCTTGTGGTGGCTCTCCAGAGTCAGCTGGGCTGGAGCTCATGGTCCCATGCGTGAGGCTTTCAGCGAACACCTCATGGGGCTGGCGGCCGAGGAGCCTCTTCTCACTGTTGCCTAAAAATAAGGAGCTCCTGGCTCATGCTGGGGGACAGGGAGATGGCCTCATGTGAGAGCAGGGTTTGGGCCCACATTTCCAGCCCCGACTGAATATCTAAAAGCTTCAGGCAATTTCCCACCGTTCACTGTAATGGGGCAGTGGCAGCTTCTCCCAAAGGCAGAGGTGGAGATAACTGATGCATTCATTTCCGTGACATATTTGGACATCGGACTCTATAAATAGCTTCAATTATCAATACAGTTTGTGAAGTGCCCTCTGAGCACTCAGAAGTGTCTCTCTGGGCTTCTGTGGGTAGCCGACGCTTCAGTGAGCGTGTGCCTGTTCCTTACGGCGCAGCAGGGATTTACAAGAACTCTCTGCTGAAACCTCTAGGAACTGTAACTGCTGGGCAGAAACAGTGCATCTTTGTGCTTCTGAGTATGAAATTGGTCGGGTGACCCCTACAACCTCAGACTCCCGCACCAGTGAAACTGAAAACCGAGCAAAACCTGCTGCTGCAGAGGCTTTCCAGCTTGCTTGAAAGACGAAAGAATAGGGCTATTTTCTTGGTGTTGGTTTTTCTGTTGAGTTTTTGTCGTTTTTTTTTTCCCCCTGTAATGTCTCTACTTTTACTGATGCCTTTCCCTTCTCTCCCCAGGTCTGGCGCCGAAGAAGGCACCCGTCACCGAGGTGAGGTGTTGATACATGAGAACGCAAAGCTCTAGAAGCCACTTCTGCCTGCCTTTTTTGAGCAAAGCTGGATTTCAAAATACATTTATTTGATATCTGTTATTTGGGAGAAAGAAAACTAGTGGCAGGTTCCTGGAGTCCCCGTGTTGGCATCACCGCAACCTCAGAGGGGACATGAAGGGGTTTTGCCCATTGCGTGGCCAATTTTGGCTGTGTGATCCACGACATCTGTCAGAGGCCGAGGGCACCTCTTCCCCAGCCAAACCTGAAGGTGATAAACGGAGGATCCATGTACTGGGCATCTCTGGGGCTCTGCCTTGGGTCTCACCCACTCCCGGGAGTGAGTCAAGGAGGCCATAATTTGCCCAGCCATAAAATGGGGGAACATCTCTAGGGACTGATCTCTCGCACGTAATCCAGGTCGCAGGTTGCTGAATCACTGTTACCTTCTGGAGCAAAACTCTTCACAGTTGGCAGCAGGGAATCTAGTGGGAGGATCTGTGCCTGAGAGCTGTTCCCTGAAGCCCACACTCTTGGTTTAGGGCATCATGTTCAAATGATTTTTGTCTGATCTAATTTTCTGACATACCCCTTCACTCCCCTGGGAGGATGAGCATTTGTATATGCGAACAGCAAAATTCTGTGATTCTGTGAAAATCTTCCCGTTGAACTGCCAGGAATGTGACACTTGATTCTTTTTTGCCTCCCCAGAAATAGGCATAGTAGGAAGCTCAACTTCTCTGCAAGTTGATTGCTTTGTCCAGTGCACAGCCAGCCTCTCTCACTTCTTCTTGCCCTGGAACCAGTCACAGGTAGAGCGAGAGGCTGCAGAAGAGCCTCTTGCTGCTGTGGTTCATACAGCGGCAGCCTCTTAACCAATGCCCGTGTCTGTCAGTCGCTGTTAGAGGATGATGATGAGCCGTGTGGGGAGGCAGGACGATACAGCTTGAGCTGGTGTGTGATAGGATCCAGCAAAGGAAGGATAGACCGTTCCACTAACTGCACCTGCTCGGAAGAGGGGTGCTCGGCAGCAAGATGTCTGTGCAGAGGGTTCAGAAGGGAGGAGGAAAGAAGATCTTTGAGGGAGAGATCAGACTGCCCCGTAGTACCAGAAGAACAAGCAGTTTGACCAGGAATAGCTGCGAGCTCTTGATTAAAAGCTAAACCACAAAGAGCTTCTGTAGTCTGAACAAAATTATACACTGTCTGCTGTGGACATCAGATCTGAGAGATAGGTCTGTGCAGCACTCGAGAGAGAGAAGGGGTAATAGTGTCGCTTGGAAACGACCTTGGATCTCTCTGCACACTGCTTAAAGGAGCACCCAAAGCTGTTCTTTAGCGTAATAAACCCCTCGGTGCCGCCAGTGGCTCACCAGCAGCTCTGGCTATCTGGAGGCCTCTGCAGTCTGCGGGGTGGGGAGAGCTGGGGGACAGGGTGACGTCCCCCCATGGTAGGGGACAGAGGCCCCTCTGCCTGCAAAGGGAGCTGACTCGGATTTCACTAGATGTGTTATACTGGCCTGTCAAAGGGTGCAGCCCCAGTCCGCTCCCTTCTGGATCGGCTAAAAAGTACCTGGGCAGAGTCAGAGGAGGAGCCTCGGGTAGCAGCAGGTTGGCTCTCTCTCTGAAGTGCTGGCAGCCCGCTGGTGCCTCTGTAAATTCTGCAAAACTTCAGCAAGAGCTGTTCCTGCAGCTCGCTCTGGGTGGGCTGGTCCTTTGAGCTGTAAACAAATGAGATCTTGCTCGAAGGGATTATCTCCCTGTGAAGGCAGGAATGAGGGTGTCCTCGCTGTTATCTGTCTCTTATTTTTCCAGTGAAGCACGAGGTTCTGGTACAACACCTGAGGGCACAGGGTTTTAAGAATAAACCTCTCTTGCTGTTTGATTTGATACATCTCTATTTTATATCAGCGAGAAACCGCAGTCAAGCAACAGGGGAGTCTTGGCAGCTGGGAAACAGGCAGAGCTCGCCTGATCCCAGCATCTGCTGCGGGGTCTGCCCAGTTAGCACAGAGCATGTCAGCTGGACTGGCTGGGTGTTTGGACTTGTCTTGAGGGAGGGATGTATAATTCAAACGGCCTGGTTTAAAGCATCCTGGTGCTGATGACTCCTGTTTGCACTCTGCAGACTTCTCTCCAGTGGTGGAGAGTGACGCCTCTGTCCTTCACAGGCGTGATGGTGTGGTTGTGCCTGTGCTGCTCCGCTTGTTCGTGTCAGCCGGGTCAGCTGCTGCTCTGGGCTACCACCATGCTCGTTCTTTGCAGGGGCTGTCGCTAGCGGGACAGCCTGGCCAAGGGAAGAAGATAGGTCATCGAGGCGTGGATGCTTCTGGGGAAACCACCTACAAAAAGGTTTGGTTTTGAGGGGTGAGGAGTGGCCACTGTGTGCAGGTGACAGGCTGAGGAGGGGACTTGGGGTCCAATAGCTACCAGTCTGATTGAGAGTTTACCCAGCGCCCTTGTACTGCATAATCTTGCCAACGGCAAACCTGGAAGCCTTAATCCATCTCCAGCAGCTGGTCGAACTTGTCTAGTGGTATCTGGTGCCTGAGGTGACCTCGTAGAAATCATAGACGTGACTGTATGGTAATAGAGGGGGTGCTAGTGCGGTCATCTGCTGTGAAATGCTGGCTGACTGCTCTGTCCTTCCTGCCAGACCACCTCATCCACTCTGAGGGGGGCCATCCAGCTCGGCATCGGATACACTGTCGGCAATCTGAGCTCCAAGCCAGAGAGAGATGTCCTGATGCAGGACTTCTACGTGGTGGAGAGCATTTTTTTCCCGAGGTAAAGAACTCAGGGGAGACAAAAGAAATCAATGAGCTCTTTCTTTTCCTCTCACTAATTTTTTTTTCAAGAGAGCTTCCATCTGTCTTTAGATGAGAGTTAGATGCTCTGAATGTTGTAAATATCCATTACATACAAATAGAACTGTGGGAGGCACTGGATGCTGCGGCACACTGCCTTGCAGGGAGGTACAGCCTAAGATGCAGTACTGCGCACTTGAGCTTGTTGCCTTTTCTTGCTCCCTCTCTGTCTGGAATTTCTTCCATGAAATTATACCGTGTTTGAGACAGAAGAAACTCATTCTGGGAGCTTTTCAACTCTGTGAATAAACAAAGCTCAGAAAAGCTGTGTTCTCTGTGTGAATATATTCTGCTTGGCAGGTGGTTGTTCCTTGCGCTCCTTGGAAATAGATTTTGGCAGATAATTTAAAACCTGTTTCCCTGTTGTCCTGCCACAGAAAAAGATACTTGTTGTTATTGTTCCTAAGATGTCTTTTCGCAAGGCTCAGTTCATCTTAAACACACAGTAGCCTTGACGTGGCCGCACAGATCTGGCAAACGGTGCCACAGAGGCCCTGCTCATGTAACATCTGTTCTCTGCAGTGAAGGAAGTAACCTCACCCCAGCTCACCACTACGCAGACTTCAGGTTCAAGACCTATGCACCGGTGGCTTTTCGGTACTTCCGAGAACTCTTTGGGATTCGTCCAGATGACTATTTGGTATGGCTGTCTTCTTGGATTTCTCTGCTTTTCCTCCTTTATTTGAGATGGGCTATAGTGACACAAGAAATTTGCCCCTAGAAGCATGGCTGTCAGCAATTCTTGCCTGAAAGGGACAGAAAAGAGTTGAGGAATCGTTCTGATCCCAGCAAGGAGTGGGACCAGTCTGTCGATTTAGGGACTCGGTGCAGTTTTGGAGGAGACCCAGTCACGGTCCCAGCCAGACCAGCACCACTCAGCCCAAGTCCTCCTTTGCTAAGGAGTAGCTGCCTGCTTGCACCAGGGCAGAGGAGACGGGCTGCACGCAGGATGTGCTGCGTGAGCTGGGTGATGGGGTTCCCCCTCTGTTGGTGGTGACGATAACTTGCTGTGCTTACCAGCAAAAGCAGTCTTGTTCTGCTGGGTGCAACCCTGTAATGTCCCCTGGGGCTCTGAGGACAAAGATGGGAATTTTTCCTTGTGTCCTCACTCGAGAGCTCTGTGAACGTAGTTATTTGAATCATCTTACAAAGAGCGCATAAATGGAGCTTGTTCTGCTCGGAAAGCCGCTCAGAGCTGGAAAGGCTGGGTTTAAAATACCTCGTAGCACAAACTCTCGGGGCTTGGAGTACACTGAGGCTGGATGTGGTCCTTGCAGTCTGTGATGTCCTGCTCTTTAGAAAAGGTCGTTTGTTGAAGCAGGGACAGGAACAAACACACCCAAACGAGCGCATGCCCTCCCCCTTTTTAACAGCCCTTTTTTCCTGCCTTCAGCTGTAGATGGGGGTAATTGTGGCTGAACAGCGGAACAAATCTGTGCCGTTGCACATTTTGACAGTAACGGTGGTCCCCATCTGTGCCATCCAAGAGAACGCTGGCTGATTTGATGAGTGGTTCAAAACGTGGGTGAGGCAAAGAGCCTGCCTCAGCTGCAAAGGTCACAGCTCTGATTTGTAGCTTCTGCTTCCCCTGATTCTCTCTTGCCTGCCATAGCAGCGAATGCCTTTAATTATGCATGAGATAATTAACTTGATAAAGTCTTGGATCATTAATCTGTGCAGGGCTGAAAGTACGTAATGATGAGCATTTGATTTATTGCTCTGATTATGTCCCTTACGTACCTTTCCTCTCTCTCCCCATGTCACCTCTTGCTCTGGCAGCTCTGACGCGATGCTGCCCGGAACCCACCCACCTGCACGGTTCCCCTGGGGTTGGTACCCAGCTGCACAGCGCACATGCGCTTTCTTCTGCCTTTTCTTCCTGCTGCTGGCACGTCCTGGTTGGAGGACCCACTGATGGCATGCTGATGGCTAGAAGTGGCCTCCCAGTTCCATCCCCAGCGCAGCCCCCTTTGCTGCACTTACCCAGCGCTGATCGCTCCTCTTGTGTGGACACTTCTTGTGTGTTTCTAACAGGACTGAGGGGGTGAATGTGGCTGTAAAAGTCCTCTGTAACAGGGGAGCCCGAGGCCCGAGAAGGCTGTTGAGAACAGCCAGTGCTTTGGGCTCCCTCCAGCCCGGTGACACGTACCCTGAGCAGACTGTCATGTCTCTTAACATCCCATTTTTCTCTCTGCACTTGCAGTAATGTGCTGAAAGAAGCCTAAATGTCATACGCGCACAATGGGAAAAGATAAGATGTCATTACAAAGCCTGGATGATACTGACAGCGGACGACTGACTTGATTCTGAGCAGTTGGGGTGCTCTGAGCTGTAATCGCAGTCTCTAATTGATATTTGTCCAGCAGCTTTGCTGCTTAGACCGAACATATAATGAAAATGGTTCTCACTTAAGCTCTGCTACCCCTTAATCTCACAGGGAGATGCCTGCTGGGGAAAGCCCTCGAGGGCGTAGAACTCAGTGTGCAGTGAGGGGGGCCTAAAAACATCATATTTTTTTCTTTTCCTCCCTAGTATTCATTATGTAACGACCCTCTGATTGAGCTGTCGAACCCTGGTGCCAGCGGCTCCCTCTTCTATGTCACCAGCGACGATGAATTCATCATAAAAACTGTGATGCACAAGGAAGCTGAATTCCTGCAGAAGCTCCTTCCTGGCTACTACATGGTGTGTATCACCCACCACCTTGGACTCCACCTGCGTTTGTCGTATCGGCTTGTCTGGCCAAAGCATGGCACAGGGCATGTCCTCCCCCTGGCTTTGTCGTGTCCTGCCCGCCCTGTGCCAGGGATGGTGTTAACAGTGTGTCACAAAGGCAGGCCCAGAAGCACAAATACTGCCAATTATTTGCAAACTCTGAGTAAACTTGAGGCAGATAATGGTGCCATAGCTCGTAGGTATGTTCTGTCCTGAAAGTGGCTTCCCAGATGTGTGTTTCTGGGTGTCCTTTTCCGTTTGTTCCTCTCCGCTGCCTCAGTCTGGCTCTGGGGGTGGCTGTTGATTGCAGTAACGCATCCGCCGTGGTTTGGTGGGGAAGCCACTGCTGTCCCTGCCTGTCTCCCCTGCCTGCTGTTTCAGAGTGTTACTCTGAAGGCAGTTGCTGCTCAAGCCGGCTCCTGCTGGCCGCAAGCGAAGGACTCCCGTGGTACCAGCCAGCTTTGCGCAGCCAGTCTCTGCAGATAGCTGTTGCCTAAACCTCAGGGCTAGCCAGGCAGTATGTGGAGACCCAGCAGACCTGCACATGGGGACAAGTGCTGATTCGGAGCCAAACCTGCTGTTTTGGTGTATAAACCAGGAGCTGCCTCCCTGCCTACCTGCAGGGAAGGGTCCAGCTCTACGGATGAGGGCACTGAAGTCCAGGTAGAACCACCCAGGCTTTGTTTGCTGTGGAGATGCCAAGGAGAAGGTGATGACAGTGAGAGGAAGGCCTTGGGGCTCTGTGTAGAACTGACAGCCAGTTGCTTGCTCTTGGAAGTGACAGTCAAGGTCCTGGGCATGAGGAGCTTTCCTGGAAAGCTGGTGTGGGAGGTGAATCCAGTGGAGAGGGTTTGAACAGGAGTGGAGTTGTGCTGTTGTCCCGAATTTGCAGTTGTCCTGGCAAGCAGTCGGTGTCGTGAATGACCCGGCGCTTACCTGCCTGGCGCAGAGTTCATGCTGCTCATTGTAGTGTGCCAGTGTTTGAGGGTTACTGCAGTGCTCCCTCGTGATCTCCCTGCTCTTCTTGGGAAACCCGTCTGGGGAAAAAGGAGTCCATGGAAAGGAAGCAGAGTGGTTCCATCCCGAGTTACTTTAAATCTGGGCGAGTGCTGTTTGTGCTGGGTCTTGCCTGCCTTTGTTGCTTGTAGCTCGCCCCACGTTGAGCGGCGCTCTCACAGGGCTCAACCGTGTGCCCAGGCAGGTGAGATGAGCAGGGGCGTAAAATTTTAATGCAGTCATGCTTCTGCCGTCCGTCAGCAGCTGTCAGGTCTCTCCTTTCTTTCCTAGCGTGGGGAGATGTTCTGTTTCCTTCCCGAACTTCCCCAAAGCTGAACAAGCGAATCATGCCTGTCATGTCATTCCTAATAATACTGCGGCCTCAGAAAGGGGCATGATACCAGAGCAGGATATCCGTGCTCGCCGCTCAACCGTGGCTTATAAAGCAACGCTGGAATAAGGAGGAGAAAACTTAGGTTGTTATTTTTACAAAAACACCCTGTCCCTGGTTTATTCTGGGCCCGAGAATGGCTCTTGATTTCCACACTGCTGAAGAGATGAAGAGCTGTTATTTTTATCTCGAAGTTCCTGCTTATTGTGTTTATTTCCTTCCAGCTTGGTTTCCCTTTTTTAGCTGCTGTTGATAGGGAAAGCGGGGAATTTCTGGAGTTGGTTATTTGCCCAGGGACTGCTGAACATCTCATTCTCTGTGTTCAGGGCAGAGGGGTGTGTTCAGGCCCCAAAGCCACTGAAATGTGGGAGTTTCAGACATGTGCAGCAAGCTCTTGTGTAAAGTTTGGAAAATCTCCGGGTGAGGAGCCCCCAGTCTGGCTGCTCCAAGAGCTGTTACGTGCTTTGTGTTGAACACAGCAGGAGTCTTCCACCAGAACGACCTTTTCCCCATGCTCTTTTCCTGACCCCACTGCAGAACCTGAACCAGAACCCACGGACGCTGCTGCCGAAGTTTTATGGACTGTACTGCGTGCAATCAGGGGGCAAAAACATCCGCGTGGTCGTGATGAACAACATTCTGCCTCGCGTGGTGAAGATGCACCTGAAATTTGACCTGAAAGGTTCAACCTATAAACGCCGGGCATCCAAGAAGGAAAAAGAAAAATCCAGCCCTACGTACAAGGATCTAGACTTCATACAGGACATGCCCGAGGGCCTCATGCTGGACGCAGACACCTTCAGCGCGTTGGTGAAAACACTGCAACGAGACTGCCTGGTAAGGACAGGGCAACTTGGGGAGCAGGTTGAAGAAGTTCTGTGGCTCTCGAGCAGGAGGGAGAGCAGGTGATTGAGAACCTTGCTAATCTGCTCGCTCCAGAGCAGGATAAATCCCTTCTCCTGTTCTTTACCCTGAAAGCAAAGCCGTGAAGTTCAGTCTCTGGCGGGCTCTGGTGACTAACGCTGCGTTCCTTTGCCCACTGCATGGAATCCCGGCAGGCTGCTCCTTGGGCAGCTGGGCTGTTGGGACTAAATACATTTTCCCTGTAAGAGTGTGCAGCAGCTGCGTGGTGCCACAGTGTTATTTGCAAGCCGTCAGCCCTTTGGGTTGATTGTGGGGTGGCCAAACTCTGTCCAATCAAGTCCAGAGATGGCTATTGATCCAGAAACATCCAAGCTCTGGTGAGGGAGTTGATGCCAGGCGTGAGGAGGGGCTGTTCCGGGCTTTGGGATCTGTGCTGTGTTGAGCTCCTGTCCTGTTGTCTTTGTTCTTAAACTCAATCCTAACCTCTAGGTGTTGGAAAGTTTCAAAATCATGGACTACAGCCTCCTGCTCGGGGTTCACAACATAGACCAGCAAGAGCGGGAGCGGCAGTCCGAGGGAGCCCACAGCACGTCGGATGAGAAGCGGCCCGTGGGGCAGAAGGCACTTTACTCCACAGCCATGGAGTCCATCCAGGGTGGGGCTGCCCGGGGCGAGTCCATCGATACAGACGACACGTAGGTGAAAACCTGGTTTGTTTGCGCTGCTGGGAGGGATGGAGGAGGAGCCTCGGGTAGTAAATCCCTGCTGAGGCCCATGTGAGCAGCTCTCCTGGGGGTTACAGTGCTGCTGCCGGTAAAGCAGTGGGGTGGAAGGGGGACGCTGGGGTGGGGAATAGTTCTGTAAGACTCCAGCCTCGCAGCGATCTCTTCTCAGGCCAGTCTGTCACTGCCGTAGCAGCCTTTAAACATCCACCTGTGCTCTGGGGAGGAGAAGCGGGCTCAGTTCTAGCTCAGCATCCAAACAATGGAGAGGGAGTAGGGATCAGCCTGTCCCCAGGAGCCGGGAGTTTGCTCTTCATCCCTCCTGACAGTACCCTGGGGCCATCCCAGTGCCGTTAGCAAACAGCAGTGTCTCCAAGTGCTGGTGTAACTGGTAGAGCTGTGGGTTGTGGGGGACTGCCCCAAACCTGTCCTGTGCTGGGCACGAGCTATGGCTCTTGGGCTGCAGGTGGCCCTCGTGACTGTCTCACAGCCTCTGTGGACCAAACTCACCAATAAACAGTGGAGTTTGCTGTTTGTCACTGTCTGAAACCAGCTGCTCCAGTTTTGATGGGTCGATCAGTCACGGTGGAGCTGGGATAATACTTTGGTGTTTCCATTCTTTCAAGCAGCACCATGAATTGCAATGGCCTGCCTGGTACCTGCGTGCTTTTGTGGCTCTGCTGACTGCTGCACCTTTGGCAGGGTTGACACTAGTGTGGAAGGGACTGGAACTACCCTTGTCCCACAAGGTTTCCTGCCCTAATAAGCTCATGCTGACCTGCTGAATCATCTGATCCCCAGAATAAAATGTCCTGTAGCTAAGGAAAAGTGATGTGGTGGTTTCTGGCCCTGGCAGAAGTGTTGCCACACAACACGGGTCGTATCCTGACAGTTGGTGTTCAGCGATCCAGGCAGCCTGTAGCCCTGGGGCCACCTTGTGTGAGGTGGCCAGGGTCAGCAGGAGACTTCCCATGGTTGTGCACAAAATGACTTGGCAGGATTTGCGTTGTCTGACCACATCAGACCCCTCTTCGGTGCTGCCGTCCACCTCTTCCCAGGTCTCGGGGTGTTACAGCTGCTCTGTGAAGGGCTGCGCTCGCTGAAGTGGTGTTTTCCCTGCAGGATGGGAGGAATCCCAGCAGTGAACGGCAAAGGAGAGCGTCTCCTGCTACATGTAGGAATAATAGACATCCTTCAGTCGTACAGGTAGGTAACTTGGCAGCTGACTGTCCTTTGAGTGTGTTAACATCTATTCTAACACTGAATTAAGGCAGGAAGATTCTCCTCTCCTGAGGAGTTTGATAACGAGTAGGCAGGCTGCCTAACGCCGGCTGTCGGGGGCTGTCGGTTTTTATCCTGTCCTTAGAAGAGTGGGTGACATGGAGCCCTTTTTCTGAGATGGGATGAGTTGCTCACAAAGGAGTTTCCTGTCTCGCTGCCGAGGACAGGTAGCATATCTCCAGGGAAGGCAGGTGGTTTTCTGCCCCTCTTCCAGCCCAGCTCCTCCTCCCCTGTGGGGCTCCCCAGCGGTCCTGGCCTGGCTGCAGAGATGTCGGGGTGCTCAGCCAGCCTCTCTCAGCTGGGGGGTTGTTCACTTCGGGTGAAGGGGTGTAGCTTCAGCATCAGCCACTTAGTGATCGCTCCTGTGTGGGGTGTCAAAGGTGGCTTAGATCTACAGTACCTGCCTGAACCTGTCTGTCTTTTCTCTCCATTCTCCCCTGAAATTAGGTTCATCAAGAAGCTAGAACATACCTGGAAGGCTCTTGTCCATGACGGGGTGAGTGCCTGTACAGGGGCAGGAATTGTCCGGGCCTCGGCAGGATTACCTGCCTTGGCTTCCTTCGTGCTGTCGGTGCGATTATCTTGCTATTTATAGTGCCTGAACTGGCACAGTGGAAGCTGACAGGAGGAGCAGCCTCCTGCCTCTTAGGTCTCCACAGCGAGGGAGTGCCGTTTGGCCCCAGTCAGGTTTTCTTGCTCACTCCACCTTTAGCCATCGTGCTACCAGCCTCCCTCTGCTCCCTCCTCCCCGGATACCAGGAGCTGGACGCACACGGCATGTACATGTCGTGTGTGTCGAGGAGCCCCATGTTTGCTCCTTGGCAGCTGGGTTTCCACTCCAGTGAGCTGTTTGTTAGTAAATCCCTGTCAGTGCCTCCCTGTTGCCTTGTCTCCCCTCACAGCCAGGTGCATGTTTACAAAACAACAACCTTGGATGTGGAAACTGTTTTTCCACATTGCACATCCTAACTTCCCTGAAATAATAAGACAAAGGAAGCAGGTAGATGTAGAGCCCTGGTAGCAGAGTCGAACATCAGAGGCAGAGACAGCTTCGGTTTTAGTGCTGTAAACAAAAGTGCAAACCATCTGAGGTGTATGGAGAGCCTTGGCTGAATTCTGGTGTCCGTGTCGTATGCGAAGGTAACCAGGTGCGCTTTGAATGTCAGCCAGCAAAGCCAGAAGGAATTCACGGTAAGTAATCATGA
>NW_010406782.1:7717-13983 GCF_000710305.1 Buceros rhinoceros silvestris | reverse complement strand
AATTCCAGGTATGTAATCATGCCGCTGTTTGAAAAATCCAGGAACTCCGCAAAGGAATAAACTCCTCAAAATCCATTATAAAACTACAGCAAGAGTATCATCAAACGCAGTCAAGTCAGAGACAACGCTTCAGGCTTATTTACAGCGTTAATCAGATCATTTCGGTTAAGCCTTTCCATTTTAAGGCTCTATTGGTGCTAAACGCTGGAATAAAAGAGACTGCATTTGGTTATTACAGAAATTCTGCCTTGAGGGGTAATATTAAATTAAACAATTGTTTCTTGCCTTTGTAGGACACGGTGTCAGTACACAGACCCAGCTTTTACGCAGAGAGATTCTTCAAATTCATGACTAACACGGTGTTTCGAAAGAATTCCTGTAAGTACCTAGTCCAGGAGCTGTTGCCCTTGTGATGTGAGCAAACCTTACCTCAGCCCTGCTGCTCCAGCCATGAGAGCTCCCAAGCCGGAGCCTGAGTGGGCTTTTCCGCTGTGGCACAGAGCAAAGCCCTCGGGTTGTCATGGCTTGCTTTGCTCTGCTCAGGCTCCCCGCAGAGGCTCTGCCCGCAGCCTGACTCAGGCTCAGCCCTTTGGAGATGGCACTTGCAGAGCACACGTGTGTGTGTCAGGAGGCAGAGGCCTCTTCCTGAGAAGGGAGAAGTGCCTCCAGTGTGACACTAGCTGGTGGTGGTAATTGCATCTTCTCCTTCACTCTTCTCCTCCAGCTCTGAAGTCATCTCCCTCAAAGAAAGGGCGTAGTGCCTTGCTAGCTGTCAAGACAGCTGGTCCCACAGCGGCGTTCTCAGCCAGCCAGCTTCCCTCCGACAAGGACGAAACGCAGTACGATCTTCGCGCGGCCAGGAGTTACCCCACGCTTGACGATGAAGGTAACAGGCACCTTGGATGGCTGTGCGGGTGCCCTCTCTTTCCTAGTGGTTCCTTAGGATCCTCCCCTGTCCTCGTTGAGTTCCCTGCTGTGCACCGACCATGTCCACCTTGCTGGACAGCTCTTCATGGCATGTCTTGCTGTGCTTTGCAGGTGCTAAACTTAACCAGGACAGGGGAGAAGGTAAGAGAACATTTTGTCGCAGTACCAGCAGTTAGTTGACTGGGCGATGCCGCTGCGTCGAAGAAGGCACCTTACAGCACGGTTCTGCAGTAAAACTGGTCACTTGCATCAGTGCTGCAAGGCAGCTGCTGCCACCTGGCACCGGCAGTCACAGCCCAAAAGGGATCAGAAAGTCAAATTTTCCACCCTTCAAAAAAAAAAAATGAGGGGAGGGGGGACTGGGAACAGTAAGCATTTTGACACTTAGGAGGGGTGAGATCTTGCCATTAATAAAAGATGAATGGCCCGGTTCTGTGTCGCCCTTTCCTCACTTCCATCCGGGCTGGACTGACAGACAAGTGCTGACGGACAGGAGCCTCGAGCCAGAGGTGTGCGATTTCTACCTATGCCAAGCAGCAAGCACAGATTCATCTCCTAGTTCTCTTGGCTGTTTGTCTCTGGGGATCCAAGCCTTTAATCCAGCTTTGGTTCCCGGTGAGGTGACTCCACCAGCATTACCTGCTGGAAGTGGTGCTCACTGCTCTTTCTAGAGGATGCCTGGGGAGGAGCTGTTGCCTTCATGAACCCAGCTAAACTTCTTGCCTGTTTGTGTCAAGAAGGTCCCAGGGAGGGTGTGCAGGTCGATGGTGGAACTGGCTCACTCAGGGCTGGTGTAAGGTGTTGATATTTGACCTACTCATCTTTTTCTTCCTGCATCTCTCCCACCCTGCGCTGGGGGCCAGCAGGCAGGACAGACCTGCTGCCCTGCACACCTCCTTCCTTTGAAGAAGCCACCACGGCCTCCATAGCCACGACACTGTCCTCAACATCTCTCTCTGTTCCTGAGCGATCCCCTTCGGAGACCTCTGAGCAGCCCAGGTACAGGTGAGGACAGCACCCGTCCCCTGCTCCCGCCGGAGCCAAGTTCCTCATTGTGCTGCAGAGCTCAGCAGGCTGCCCTGCGCTCTGGAATGCTAATGACCGATTTTAATTAAATCTCTCCTGGGAGCAAGCAGACACAGCTTTGATGGGATTAATTATGCTGGGAGAAGTGTCAACTGTTAAGTAGAACATCTCCCTCATGGGGTGGGGAGTTAGATTTTTGGGCAGATTTCTGTCTTAAATCGCTCCTCAAACTACTCTCCCGGTTTCTTTCTGCAGGAGGCGCACACATTCCTCGGGGCAGGATGGCAGGTGAGAAAAGTCTCTGAGCTCTTCTTGTGCTGCAGCACAGAGACCTCATGTTTGTCCTTGTGAAAAGGTGTCTTGGAGGACTGACTAAGGATTTTGTCAGCCCCAGGATGGTCCTCTGCAAGATGATGAGCTTCTTCCTGCAATCTAGCGATCCCCATTCCTTACACAGAATTTTCCTGATGAGCAGATCTCTCAGTGCTTTGCAATGAGAAATAAGGATTTAAATATTATCCCTGTTGCTTGATGGGAAAGGGGACAACCAAGTTGTCCAAATTTACCCACCTAACCAACACCAGAATCAAGGAGGGGCATTTCTGTCCCACTCTGGGTGAGTTAGGCCTAACAGCAGGAACACTCCTCCTCTGCGCAGCCGCCTGGGTATGGTGGGTGTGACTGTGGAAAGGCTTTGGCTTGGTGAGGCACTGAGTACCCTTCACGCCCAGAGAAGAGCTTCCAGTGTTTTCAGAAACTCGAGTATTTGGGGGATTTTTTCCCCTCTGGTGGTAATAGGTGGCTCAGAGCCAAGGGCAGGGTGGGACGGCAATCCCCCGCTGCACAGGGAGTCTGGCTTTAGAGCCTCGTATCATGTAATTGTCTTGCCTATTTTTTGCACCAGTAAAAAAGACCCCGTTGCCTGTGTCAGTGGGAGTAGGAGGACCCCGCTTTTGCTGCTGGTTCTGCCCCAGCTTTCCGGGACTTCTCATAAGTGGTGTAGGCGCAGGCCTTGACATGCACGTCAGAGGCTGTCCTGGGATGTGCCACAGCTGGAGGAGATGCTGAACAGGCGGACGTCCCCTCTCCCTGCAGTCAGTGGTTAGTGCTTCAGAGGAAGGCAAGGACTTTGGAAGATGAGGGTTTACACCATATTACAGATGTCTTCCCTCGTTCCTAGCTGATTTGCTGAGCTTGCATGCACTGTGAAAAATCCCCTTCCATGGCATTTCTTAAGGACAGTACCTCTGGATATTGCATGTTGCTGCATCTTGGTAAACTCTTGTCACTGGAAGGTGAGATCCTACTTGTTGATGTGCAGCATGTTGAAGCGTTGGGGACCTGCAAAGCACCTCACTTCCTGCAGCATCCCCTGTCTGAAATCACTGAAAATCAGAGACTTCAACCCGGGCCCCGGTGGTGGGACCCATTTGGCAGAACACGGTGACTTCACCCACTCGAGTTACTCCAGGCTCTCTTGGTACCGAAGGGAGGGAGTTGCTGTAGGATGCAACTGCTCATCCAGAAATAGGTCAGGTGAATCGAAGTGACTGTCCCTGCACCACACAAGGAGCTTACTGTTTCACTCAGAAGTAGATCTGTCTGTCACAGCTACCTCCACCCCACACATGTGTGGCCGCCTTTGCTGGCTTTTGCCTTGTTTCCCCATTTCCGGTGCTGGCGTCTTGGTATGCCCTTTCTGGGGGCGCAGGGACCTGTGTATTTGCAGAGCGCTCTCGGATCCCCTGGTGAAAGCCAGCGCAAGAACAAAGTTATTAAAACGTGAATTTACATTCCTGAGCTGAAATGAAAAAGCCCTTATCCGATTTGCTGAAGAATGTGTCACACCTCTAATTATTCTAATCTGCCGGGGTATTCCCTGTGGGTTTCTGAGATCCACCCCTGCAAGGAAGAGCAGAGCGAGTTCCTCAGCGCCGAGCCAGGCAGGAGTGCTGCCTGCTGGCTCCGGCTCCTGGCCAGAGCCAGCGTGGAGCAGGACCTGGAGCTCATCCCTTCCCTAAAAGTGTGCCCTCGGCTTGGCAAGCGCCCGCTCCTCCTTCCCCTGAGGACTGTGGAGCCAGCCCTGCCAGCACAAGCAATTATTTTAATAGCATGAGGTATTAAAGGCTGTCACAAACAGCTCCAGAGTGTGCAGGTAAATCTGATGGTAGCCCCAGAGCGCGCTTGAGCAGCTTTGGTGCACTGGAAGTCTCAGAAGAGGGTGGAGGCTTTGGCTCTTGTGCGGTTGAGAGCTAACGCCAGGCTGACTCTGGACACGGGTTTTCCCCAGAGGCCAATTCTCCCCTTCCCTCCCGTGCTCCCTTTGACACTGCCCATCTTTTCTGCAGCACCAGCTAATTAATCCCTTTCCCCTCATCCTCTTTTCCCACCTCAGTAGTCTTGAGCACCACACTCTGGCAGGACTGACTCTTTATCCAAATCCTGGATCCTGGGGGTTCTGACGGCTCCCTCCGAGCCAAAATCACAAGCTCAGTCTGTGCTGGGAGCTCGGTTTGTGCTGGGAGCTCAGTGCCCGTGTGGCCGGCAGCCAGGTGCCGGGGCAGACCAGCACAGCTCGCCTCTGTGGGAGGCTGCAGGGCGAGAGGCTGGGCTGGCTCAGGGCTGATTTAGGCTGACCTAAAATTGAGGACTTGTGCACAACTAGTGCCTACGGACCTGTCTCTCTTCTGCTTCCAGGTCACACGAGGAGGTGCGGGTGGAGGAAGAGCTTCAGCAGATCAGTGTCGAGCTGGAGCCCAAGTGTGATGTTGAGATTGTAGCTCCCGAAGATGACAAAGAGTGAGTGTTTCGGAGTGTCGGGCAGCTCTGCAGAGCCTTCCCCGGTGTCGTTTGGTCTGTGACAACTTGTGCTGGAGGCTGACTTTCTAGGGCACCAGCTTTCATGGAGATAGAGGCGCTCCCCCAGATGGTCCAGTGAGGCTGAACACTGATACTTCTGACCTGATCCTTCTGGATGTGACAGCAGAGCATCTCTAGCTCCGCTGCAATCAGTCGTACGGTCTCGTTTGCTCCTTTTCTGAGCGCAGTGACTCAACTCTTATTTCTCCCCTGCTCCAGAGAGGCGGCTTCTTCAGCCTGTGCCATTGGGACGTCCACAGCGACCATAGAGGTGGAGACAGCCAGCCAGGCCTCCGAACCAGCCAGCCAGGCCTCGGATGAAGATGATGTGCCAGTCACAGACATATACTTTGTAAGATACCGTTTCCTCCTGGCCCATTCGGGGTGTGATGGGAAAGGTTGGACAAGGCTGTAACAGACTCAGGTTCAGGCAGTCGGGTGCAGGGCAGGGTCTGCCCCGTGCCTTCTTCGTGTTGAGCACCTCGAGATCTTAACGCTGGATGGGTTTTTGTATGCAGGGAACGGGATTAACCCTTGGAGAACTCCAAACAGCATCTAATGGGGCTTAAATGGGTGGCTCTGCTGCTGTGGATGTAGCCATAGGTGTGCTGCTCTACTTCCAAGCACAAGCACTGAAGGGCTTATCTAGGCCAGCGTGTTCACTCCTGGGATGAGCCAAGGTGAATGTAGGTGCAACCGAGAGGTTCTTCCCTCCTCAGCCAGACTCTTGTGAACACAAACGTGCCGCAGTGGCGTAGAGCCAGAAGGGAGGTGGTTGCAGTGGGGCTGACCTCGCGCTCTGGTGAACTCTGGCTTTTCCTTTCCCTGCAGGCAGATGCAGTTTCTGTTGCAGTAAGAACTTAGTGCCGAGACAGGGAGTAAGTGAGGTGGTTGCTGGTTGGCAGCAGAGTGCCGTGAAGCCTGGTGCTGTGTTCTTCAGTCAGCTCTCACAATGTCTGAGCAGCTTCTGCAGACCAGAGAAGTTTTTAGCAACACGTACCTGCCCTGTGGATTCCCAGAGCAGAGCTGGGGGAGTCTGACCCGTGAGAGCTCTCCCCTGTGCCTGGGCACTGGAACCTTTTCATTAAAAGATACCCAGCTCCTCCCTGCTCCGACTCCTGGCTGTTGGTTATATGGTGATGGAGATAAGCTGAGCCCTTGCGATGAGCTCCTCCAGGCTAACCTAAAAATGGCAACGTTTGCCTGTCGCTGTGCCTGCGTGACTCCGCTGCAGAGCTGCTCACTCGTTGCCGAGTCATCCCGAGGCTTGTGGGAGCTGTGGAAGGAATCGGCTCCATTTTCAAGGCTTGTCTGTTTGGGTTGTGTGCATGCTGTTCCAAACGCAAACAGCTCCCTCTAACACTGGCTGCTCTTTCTTCGCCTGTGGATGGCAGCTGAGTGCGAGCTGCCTGCAGACACTGCCTGCTCCACTGGCAAGGGTCAGATCCTCTTCC
>NW_010406782.1:285-7670 GCF_000710305.1 Buceros rhinoceros silvestris | reverse complement strand
AAGGGCAGCGGAGTGCGAGCTGCCTGCAGACACTGCCTGCTCCACTGGCAAGGGTCAGATCCTCTTCCTCCCTGTCCCTGGGCGAATGGACCCCTGCCAGCCTGAGGAGCACCGGAGGAGACCATCTGTGTGCAGTGTGCGCTCTCTGAGGGCGTGACTGAGCCATCAGCATTTCATACTTCATCTGAGCCCTCGAGTTTTGCATTCAATGTGTGCTGTGGAGTGTTCGTCAGTGCTGGGATGAAGGGAAAAGCTGGTATGGGTTCCCACAGGCACTCTCATTGGAAAACCTCTTGAGCTGGCGCTCGAGAGGCTGCACTGGAGCGTGGCTGCTGCTCTTTTGCAGAGCTGCTCCGGGGCAGTGGTCGGGAAGGGGGTACTGTGAGCAGGGGATGATTCCTCAAGTCCCAAGGGACCATGATCTGAGCTTTGGGAGTCTGCTCCTGAAAGGAGAGCACTTTATCCTCCTGTTCAGCCACAGGGGAATAAAAGCACAGAGGTGGTGGCAGGGCATGGGCGCTGCTCTTCCCACGCACGGCTTTCCTGCCCGCTGACCCGTCCAGTCCTGGAGTTGCCCAGCCCCTTGGTTTTTGCTTTCTCTTTCATCCTCTCTTTCGCATCATCCTTTTTTCCTCTGTTTCCTTTCTCACTTCACTTGCCCTGGGGCCATGCAGTTCACAGATGGGAGGTACTGGATTTACTCTCCCCGCCAGCGCAGACTCCGAACCACCTCGCGTTCCTCAGGGATTGTAAGTGAAATGCCCGCACGTAGGGGAGCGGAGCTGCAGCTTTGAAACACTGGGGCCAGCACTCCCATTGCCCTTGGGTGCTGGGGCTGTGCATCCTGTGGCCATTAGGAACCAGCCCAGCAGAAACCAGGGAAGCACCTTGAAATCACCCAGATGGGGGTCTCTGTAGGATCCTGCAGAAACATGGGCCCTGCCCTGCCTTTCTGCAGGCTGATGGCACCGCTCGTGCCGTAATGTCACCTAGCCCTTGGACAAACTTGGCAAGCACCAGAGGAGCACCAGAGCCTTGGTAGGTAACGTCAGGCTCGGCTCCCGTGGCCCAGCGAGCCGGACAGGTTTCCAAAGAGGCCATTAAGGTATTTTGACGCTGCTAAAAATTCAGTTGCAAATGGAACCTTTTAGGCTTGTGTCTGGTCTCTTTCTGGCGGCGGGATGGGGAGCAGCTTGTAACGCCAAACTTAGGGGTTGCTGTAGGGTTACGGATGGTGTCTGCTCTCCAGCCCTCCTCCACATCACCGCTGTGCTCCCTCCTCCACATCACCGCTGTGCTCCCTCCTCACTGCAGGTTTTCTGTGAGCGTTGAGGGTTTTCCTTTCTTTTCTGACAGAGGCAGGGAGGCAGCCAAGCATTTAGGGGCTGGATCCAGACCTCAGACTTTTAGTGTTTCCCTTCCCAGGCTCTGGGAGAGCTGATGTCCTCAGAGGATGATGGCAAGGGCTGTCAGAACTTTGGCACAAGCATTTGCATGTCTTGGTCCTCCCAGCACCTGCCTTTTTGGTACCAGGCAGGGAGGGGATCAGTGGAGAGAGCATCAGGCAGGCTGCATGGGGAAGCCAGGGCACTGATGTCCTCCTGGCCTTGGTCAATGGCACATCAGAAGTGCTGCATCTATGTGGGCACACAGACAAACCCTCCGGGCAGCTCCACCTGCCCCCTCGGCTGTGTTGGGCTGTCCCAGCACCAGGAGGGTTAATACCAAGCACAGGATGCATCCAAGCTCCTGAAAGGCTCTGGAAGGGGCTGGCTGGAGCATGCGGTTCAGTCAGGATGGGTGAAAAACAGGATGTGGGGCAGACTTGGTGCGGTGTCGAGCTTTCCTGTGCCTCTAGCAGAACCCCGTGAGAAGCTCCAGGCAGGGGTTTCTCTCCCCTCCTTCCTCCCAGCGGTTTCTGCTAATGTAACTGCAATTACTGGCGTGGTTCAGCATGTGGAACCCAGTGCTTCAAAGCTCCTCCGGCTCCTTGTAGTTTCTTGTACATCGTAGACTATTACACTTGGTTCCTGGGCTGGGAACCCCCCCAGGCTTCTTCCAAGTTCCCAGTTCCATTTCTCTTCCTTTGCAAACCCCAGGCTGAGTCGAAGGGGCAGTTCCTTTTCTCAGGGAGCACCTCTGGAGCCAGAGTTGCCTCTTTGCCGTGGAAGTGGGTACCCCCTGAGAACTCTGGAAGCAGACACCAGCCCTTGGGCTGTCGGCAGCAGAAGCATGTTTTGTCACGCCGACGCCCTGTGCTGTGATAAGCAGCTCCGTTGACACACATCCCCTTCCCCCTCATTCTTTCCAAGATCCCATTGTGTTTTGTCTCCTTTGTTGTATTGTTCCCATCACCCCCCTGACAACTGTTTCCTTTCTGTGGTCACCTTCCACCATGGTCTAAGCCACCCATCTGCTGCCTCGCTTGGCCTGCAGGGAAGCGGGGAGGCACAGCAAACCAGGTCAGGTTTCACTGCAGAAGCCCTCCTGGACACCAGAGGTGCCAGCTCAGAGTGTGCCCAGGGCTCAGGAGGGAGGTTCAGAGCTGGGAGTGGGCAGCGGGAACATTGCTGCCCTCGGGTAAGTCACTTCCCGTGGCTCTTGGGGGTGCTGTGGCAGGGGGCTGAGGTTTCCCTGGCATCTGAAAAGCTCTAAAAATCTGTCCCTGTGAGAGGAGAGGCTGTGCCACCCCCACTGCAGCTGGAGCAGGGCCCAGTGTCAGCTGCTGGCAGGCTGTCCCAGCTGGCAGGGAGCAGGTACGTACTGAGGGTGAGTCAGGCTCTGCTGGGAGCTGGCGCTGGGCTCAGTCCTCTCCCTCCTCATGGACAGCGGTTCTTACTGTATTGTTTCCTACTCTTTTTATTTTCTCCTTTTATTTTCTCCTCTTCTCTCCTTTGCTCCCTGCTCTGCTGCTGCTCTCCTTGCATTCTCCCCACCGTCTCTGGCCACTCTGGCAGCCGACAGACGAGAGGAGTTGGGTTTACTCCCCGCTCCACTATAGCGCTCAGCTCCACTCTGTCTCCGATGAGGAGAGCGATACAGTAAGTGCGCAAGGAACGTGTGCCGGGTGCCCGGTGGGTTGAGGTCGGAGCTTGCAGAGGGAGCCGCTGCCGCCTCTGTGCAGCATGGGGCTCTTGCATGGCTGTGGCAAGGCCCTGCCGCCTCTCGGATCAGCGAGATCTCCCGCGCTGGCAGAGGGCAGGTCTGCTCGGCAAGGGTTGTGGCTCGTTCCGAATCGTGTGGTGCAGTGAAAGCTGAAGTTCTCCAGTTGTGTTGCGGTTACTGGAGGATGGAAACAAACAGCCTTCTCCGGTGGTGCTTGTTTGGATTCTGGGGAGTCGGCTGGGCTCAGGCCCAGCGTGGGGCGGAGCGCTGGCGGTTGACTCTCTTTTCTCTGCCTCTTGCAGTAATCTCTATGCAGACACAGAAGCCCCAGAGAGCAGCGATTCCCTCTGCAGGTCGATGTGTTCCCTTTTCGTTGATGCAGCCGTTCCAGTGGGATGGGGAAGCGCTTGCTGACACCAGTATTGCTGCACTGCAGGATCCCGGGCACTGCGTTTCAGAATGGAGCAAAGCTATAACCGTGTATTTCTACTTACCCCAGACGTGGGCAGCGAAGAAACCACCCACTCACCCGCAGCTCCCAGCGGAGACACCCAGCGGGGTGTAGAGCATCCTGGGTAGTAACACAGTGTTTCCAGACGTGCACTACCGTAGCTACCTGTCCATGTGTGATACTGTGAACCTTTTTAATTTTTTAATCATGTATTTATTTCTTTTATCTTTGCACAGAGACAGCACAAATGTGCTTTTTTAAACATTTAGTTTACTGCACTTTTTTTTTTTCTTTGGTCATATATTTGTGCATCAGAAAGGGGTGTGAGACCTCACTGGAGATGGGTAGGAGCACGTTGCTGGGGAGGGCAGGGAACGGAGTGGCTTCATTTGAGGCAGCAGCGTGGTCTAACCAACTGATGGAGTCAGGAGGTTTAAGGCTGTCCAGACTCTGCCACGGTTTTGCTGAGTGAGCTAAGGCAAATCACTTAACCACTCTGTGCCTCGGTTTCCCCCATGCTAATGGGTGTACAGTACCCACTTCCGTTAAAGCACTTAAACCCTGGGATGAAAGGTGCTATGTAAATGCAGTGTATTAAAGGCCATTGGGTAGAATCTCTCCCACGTTACAGTAGTCCAAAGCAGACACGCCGACTTACTTGGATTCGGAAATTGCTAGTGGCTCCTCTTGATCCGCAACACTGTGTGGGGGAAGCAGACGATTCCTGGCGACAGGGACGTGGTTACCTCGGCTCTCCTCCGGACGTCGCAATGGGTTCTGCCTTCACCGTGTGCTGCGCTGCTGCGTCACCCCGTCCCTCTGGGCTTGGAGTCCACGCTTCGTCTGACCGGCTGCCGCCCGCCGCCCGCTCCAGGCACACTGGCACGGACAGATGAGGACTGGGCACCTCCAGGGACCGCCCGCGCTGGAGTTGCGAGTTCCCCGGTCTGCCCGGCTCCAGGTGTGGCTGGTCCGGACACTGCATCTTTCGGGAGCCACTCAGCACCTCGCACGCTCATGGGTGTGTGCAACCGCCCACGGTTGGTGTGTCACGACTGTTGGGTTCACATGTATCCTCCGTACCTCAGGGCAGTCAGGGAGGCACCTGTACGTCCGCACACACCGGAGGCAGAAACAGAAACCTGGCTCTGCCACTGGACTGTGCCGGGTGGTGTTGTGTTCGCGGACTGTGTGGGACAGAAAGCTGGGTGACGGGGATGCTGTTGCCTGTGGTAACATTTGCTGCTGGAAATCGCTGCTTCAGATGTCTGAGTTTGCTTTGCGAGGGCTGCAGGCTTTAGGCGAGAGGGTTTGGTGTCCCTGGGTGGTGTCCAGACTAGGCTCATCTGTCAGCAGGATACACACCAGAGCATTGTCTCCAACTCGAGCAATCCCATCCTCATCTTCCAGAGAGAAAAAGGAAATCCTTTAGACCAGAGGGAGCCAGGTCTATTCATGTGCTCTACAAGCCTCATTTGAGAGAGAGGATCAAAATCCCTTTGTTCTGTTACAATCTTCAGACTGTCCTTGGGCGGCCTTGTAGAGGAGTGGGAAAGTGGGACCTTTCTCTCGGGGCTCAGATCCCCTGATCTGTCTTCACAGCAGCGCTCAGGACGGGTTAATTTGGGTCCCAGAAGGTAACTGGGCCAGTGGGAAGCTCTTCCCCTGTGCGGTGTGCTGAACTTGGCAAGGATCGTCCTGAATCAGCACTTCCTCGCCCAAAGTACGGGACCCAGACTGCCCCGCTGCCTGCAGAGCCTGGAGGCTTCTCGCAGAGCACAGGCTGGGGATCTTGCAAGCTGCTGCTGTTAGATGTACTCACCTATTTACCAAATCATCTACCAAAAGTCTTTCAAGAAACTTACCCCTTTCAGTCGCTACTCAACAGCCCCTTCAGCCAGCTCGTGCCCACGGCAGCCCTGGCAGCAGGCTGGGAAGTGGCTCCAACCCCCCCATCTGCCCGTGCCAGCCCCCCCGGGCTGCCTGGGAGCAGTGCAATACCTACAGACTAATCTGCCCCTGGGCTGAAAGCAGGGGGCTTCCCAATGCTCAAAAATCACGTTGGGTTTGCTTTTTTTTTTCCCTCCAGAAGCATTATACCACTGTAGAGAGGTCAGAGGGAGCCACATCCCTTCTGCAGCGTCAGACGCTGCTCGTGGGTGCTGCACCGGAGGAACGTAGCCCTGGGGAGGAACCCAGGAGCGTTCACAGCTGGTGCGTTTAACCTTGTCAGGACTTTCCAGCCAACTGAAATCAAGCGTCTTAAGATGGTTTAGTCATAACTGATGGAGACTCTAGTCCTTCCCCTCATTTGGGGCGTCTCTAAAGCTGCGAGCCTCTGTGCACGGAGCATCCAAGCCCCACCTTCATGGAGTATCTCAGTGAAGGGACTTTGCAAGCTGGAGCTGCACTTGGTCCCAAGAGACAGGGGAAACCCCGACCTTCTGCAGCATATCCATTCCAAGCATTGTCTTTCCTCAAGTGTTCAGGCTCTCTGAGACAATCCCTCTGCAGTTCTGTAGTGCTGATCCTTTTGGAGCAAGCAGGTCTGGACACGGAGGGTTGGTCCTGTGAGAGGATGTGCAGAGGGCTCAGAGCAACTTTGTCAGCGTGAGGGAACAGGAGGAACCTTCCTTAGGGAGACACCGAGCTGGAACAGAAACTGCTCCTTCCCTGTCTCGAACACACCCCGTTTTGTGTCACCTGCTGTCCCACTAGCTCGGTGCTGGAGAGCTGCTCGGCCTCCGCTTCCCACAGAGCTGAAACGGCTGTGGAGTTTCAAGCTTGCTCCCAGCCCACCTCTGCGCTCTGCTGCAGCACCAGAGTGCCAGGGAGCTCCGGCACTGTCAGACACGCTGGCAAAGGAGGGCAGGGCTGGTCTCCCTTTCAGGGAAGAGCATCAGCCCTTTTTTGGGGAAGAGAAGCACCACCATCGCTGCTCGGAATGTCCCTCCAGCTGTAGTTGCAGCTTATCCATCCACCGTGTAGTTCCATCTGTCAGGGCTGGCTCTGGTGAGCCGGCAGCTCCCAGGCGGGTGCTGGCCCTGGTGCAACCCCCCAGCTCTCTCCATCATTAAGAGGAGACACCATCTTTCTTCTGTCCCTCCAGGATCTGAGCAGAGCAGCCGTGTGAGACAGCCGGTTCCCGTGTAGCTCTGTTTGCTGCCACTATCCTTTATCCCCATCGGCCCAGCTGGGACCCTCGGCCCTGCGGGACGTGCCCTGGGCATTGCCTGGTGCTGAGGCTGATGACGAGCTTTCAGCTCGGGCGCTTGCCAAACTGCAGGTGGTTTGGCCTCTTGTCTCTCTCCCTCTTGCCGTCAAGCTCGGGTGGAGGCTCTGCCCTTGGCAGGCACGTGTAGAGCAGGGCCGGGGGGCAAACCAAGTTGCTGCATAGAGAGCCCGGAACGCTCCCACGGTGGATCCAGCTTTTGGCCACTGTTGCCTCTGTGGGGAGTGGCTGGGTGTGCTGAAACGGCACTTGGGGAGGTGCTTCAGTGAAGCCAGAGCACTTGTAGGTGGTGGCATAGGGCTGGCACAGGGGCATTTGCTGGGGCTCCATCACCCAGGTCCCACGGGGCTCCCAGAGCGTGGCACAGCCCGGCCTCCCCCGTCTCCCAGCCCGGCCCCCACCGTGCTCCAGCTCTTTCCCAACGGGACCTGGCGAAAGCTGTGCCTCAGGCGTACCGGGCCGTGTCTCGATTTTTCTTTCCGTCGATGTCTACATTGGACCCAAGTCTGTTCTGCTGGTGTCCTCATCCCAGCCCGCCCCCGTGTCCGCTCCGTGCACCCTGTAACGAGTGTCTGTCCCCGGGGGTGCGGGGGCTGC
>NW_010406782.1:0-202 GCF_000710305.1 Buceros rhinoceros silvestris | reverse complement strand
GGGCTGCGGCGGGGCCGGTCCCGGCCCGCGGTGCGGTCCCGGGTCCCTGCCGTTGGGGGGTCAGGCACGAGCGCGTTCTGTCTTTTTTCCTTGGTTGTTTTGAGGTTTGGGTTTTTTCCCCCTCCCTCTCCGGGGAGCCCTTTTTCCAGAGAACTGTAAATTGATGCTGTCTGTCCTCGGCTCTGTGATAAAGCGACTGTAG
>NW_010406781.1:0-429 GCF_000710305.1 Buceros rhinoceros silvestris | reverse complement strand
ACTCACACTTAGAGCAGGGGGGGACTGACCCACACTTAGAGCCAGGGGGGACCCAACACTTAGAGCCAGGGGGGACTGTATACTTAGAGCCAGGGGGGACCCGACACTTGGAGCCAGGGGGTCTGTCACTTAAAGCCAGGGGAGACTCACCCACACTTAGAGCCAGGGGGAACCCTGCACTTAGAGCCAGGGGGCACTGTCACTTAGAGCCAGGGGGGACTCGACACCTAGAGCCAGGAGGGACTGTCACTTCGAGCCAGAGGAGACCCTGCTCTTAGAGCCAGGGGGCACTCACTCACATTTAGAGCCAGGGGGGACTGTCACTTAAAGCCAGGGTGGACTGTCACTTAGAGCCAGTGGGGATGGACTCGGTACTCGGTCTTTGCGCGGTCACCATAGGGGGGTGATGGGACGCGGTCTTAGGGCGGT
>NW_010406780.1:24504-29089 GCF_000710305.1 Buceros rhinoceros silvestris | reverse complement strand
CCCGCCAAAAGAAAAAAAAAAATTAAAACCAACCTATTTTACCTCTGTCTTGGTGGACTTGTTGTATATCCAAGGTAGAACTTAGATACAATATTGCCAGTAACAGTCAGTGAAATTTTAATTATTAATCCAAAACCACTTGCTTTTCATGGTTTCAAAATCCAGCAAGATAGTTTAGCAGTCTGCTTTGATGAAATTACTTGAAAACAAACAATGAAGGGAGAGAGAAAAGAAAAACTGTAAAGACAAAATACTGTATAATTGGCAGGTGTTTATTCTGTCCCCTTGTTTCTAAATGATAATCTGATTCAGTGCATAGCATAGGCTTTTTGAACTTCAGAAAACAGAGCTGCATTTTAATTTAAATTGCTACTTTGACAAAAATTATGAATTTACAATAGAAGAATATGTCTTTGCTGACTTATGCAGACATTCACTTTTCTTTTTCCCCCCAAAAAACCCCTCTGTTTTAATTGTGTTAACAGATGTGTTTGCTTGGTGTTTTATTTAACCAAATCCATGTTTCAACATACTGCTGAAAATTCTCACTCGTATCATATAAAAATATAGTTCAGTCATTCACTTTCCTTCAGTGTTTTTGTGTGCTTAAATGTCCATGAGAAACTATGTAAAATAATGTTAGCGAAATTATTTTGTACTGTATCTTTTATATCAGTCTTGGCATACAGAATGGAAAAAAAAATTTCACTTTAGCCAGCTCCAGTGACTTTGCACAATTCATTGGAAAATTGCTTTGTTAAATCCTTACAGACTGTTTCATGAGTGTAAGATTAATTTTATGATAGTTCATAGTTGCTCAATTTGCATTCTCTTGGTGGTATAGATATGAATAATGGTGTATTAGCAATTGACATCCTGTTAAGGTCTCTTTGGCAGCATCTTCTCGGTCTTCATTTTCTATGTTTTTCTCAGTTTTTTTGATACTATGTGGGTATATGGATAATATGTGGGTATTAGGAAATTAGGTAGTCACAGGTAATAATAATAAGAGGTAGGAGATTGGGAAAGTGCAGGGAACAGGTAATATTCTTTGTAATAGGAAGGAATAAACAAGTTTTAAATTGATTGAACTGAATAAGTGACAACTGGAAGGGCATTAAGGATGAGTGGATACTTATGCACTGTTGCTGTGAGATTGTGAGTCTGATACTACAGGGGTCAAAAAAAAAAAAAAACAACCATATGTGGACTTGGGAGAGTCACTTGCATCAAGGCAAATTCTGCTGCATGAGGAAAGAGGACAAGTACCTCAGTAAAGATACAGAAGGAGAGGATCACTTTGATTCTGGATGCTGTAAACCATCCTAAAGCAAGCCTGATTACTGTTTGTTCTCAACAAGAAGCAGAGACCCTTGTACTCAGACTAGCTGACAGGGAGATGTGGAGGCTTCCAGTCCCATCCCTTGCCCAGAGCACTCTTAGCCCTGATACGACAGGGGTCAAAAAAAAAAAAAAACAACCATATGTGGACTTGGGAGAGTCACTTGCATCAAGGCAAATTCTGCTGCATGAGGAAAGAGGACAAGTACCTCAGTAAAGATACAGAAGGAGAGGATCACTTTGATTCTGGATGCTGTAAACCATCCTAAAGCAAGCCTGATTACTGTTTGTTCTCAACAAGAAGCAGAGACCCTTGTACTCAGACTAGCTGACAGGGAGATGTGGAGGCTTCCAGTCCCATCCCTTGCCCAGAGCACTCTTAGCAGAGAGTCAGACTAGGCTGCTCAGGACTTCATATAGTCGGGGCATGAAACTGCAGGCAGGAGACATCACAGCTTCGCCAGAACCCAGCTACACTGCTGGGCTGTCCTCCTGCGTCAGAGGGTTCTCTGGTTTCCAGCATGAGCTTTTTCTGTTTGAGCTTGTGCCCCTGTCTTTCATCCTCCCTCCACCCACTGTTGTGAAGAACCCAGATGAATTTCTCTCCTCCATCCTGTCCCATCATTGTCAAGGATGCTGTTGCGTGTTAATGGATCACTAAAAGAACAGCTAATTTACAAAGGTCACACTCTCCTGAATTGCTGTTTTCTGTACAGAAGCCAGACTTCGATTTTTGTTTAGGCTCCAATGGTGGTGTTATTTGTGGGGGATTTTTTTTTTTTACTTGGTTTTGCTTTAGAAATTCTTGTGAAAAGTAAAGCTAAGATTTCTGGTTTTAATTCTGGTACTGAGGTCTTTTTCTGATGGTATTTTTTCTAGAACAAAATGTAATTTGCAGGCTACATCAGAGCATGCTAAATTGCAACAAATTACCTTATAGAATTAATACAAAATGCACACTGGTCTGCAAAGGACTGCAGACGTACAGGCATGCTGAAGCCTTTTACTGATTTTAGCTTTGAGAATAAGTGATGTTGTTTATTAGTGACAAGAACTACATGTCACTAGCGAAGATGTGCCATTGCTCTTAAATACAAGAGTAGTGCTGCCATCTAAAGCCACATGCCCATACAAAATTTGTATTTCATTTTATAATCACAGTTCATATCTTTCTGTCTTCCTTTCCACACAGATAATCTCCTATAGCTTTCTGTTTAAAGAGATAGAGGTACAGATTTGTTCTTTCAATAGCAGAAGATGAGTGTTAAAAAAGGAACATTTCTATCTACTTAGCTATACTATGTTCTTAGCTGTTTCATTGATTTTAATGTTCTTCATACAGTTAATATTGGTTATATTAAATTTACAAAGAACAGAGTAATTTTAGATTTCCTAAATGGTTAAACTAATACTTTAAAAACATAGATATAAATAGTCATATTTATATTTGTTGATTTTAAATATCACCATATAGACATACATTTATACAGCAGTAAATATGTGTTTATACTGTTAAACACAAATGTAATATAAATATTATCATCTATCCCTAATCTGTGTTTTCAGATCAATTTTAAGTGTAGTTACCTTTCAGCTACAAAAGAGGTAATAATGTGGAGTTTGAACGTATTAGTGGCTTAGTAAAGCAAATTCTAAATTAAAAAAAAAAAAATCCAAAAGCACGTGTCTATTACATTAAGCAATGAAGAGACATCCTGAAGCTTACCATTATCCTAGTTCTTATAAAAAAACCCCAACCAACCAAAATGAAAAAAAGATCAACAGCAAATTACACTCCCAGAAATATATATATTTTTAAAAAGATGGATTAAGATCTGCAACAGAATGACCTCACGTTTCAGATTAGCCACCTACAATAATTTTTACCCTCATTAACCAACTAAAAATCAGAAGATTACCAACTGTAATATTTATGGGCAGTCTTTTGCTTTCTTTTTTTTGTGATTTTTATAGATATAGTTAAGCAGCTTGTGGATCTTTGATATTATTTTAACTGAAAGACATTGCTTGTGATAATAAGAAGTGCTTCTGATACTGTTCTTACTGACACCTACAGTAATATCCATTGTCTGTTGACTGCTTAAAGTTACATAGCACCGTAAGGTTGACATCATTCAAGCTAAGAGATATGTTTGAGAAAGAGGAATTTGACCTTGATTTTTTCCTGAGTTCTGCAGAAAAAATAAAACAAAACACAACAAAAAGCTATCTTATTCTCATGTGAAATCCTGTATAAATATATAGTTATGAACATATAATTCCTAAACATTCAGTAAATAACAATACTGAAGTATTGTGAATACAGATAGAAATTTCCCCCACTTCTTTTTTATATAGAGATTAGAAACATGTTGAAATAAATGAACAGTAAATAAAACCAAGAAGTTTATTATTATTTGCATCTCTACCAATTATTTCTTCTTTCTTTTTTTACCTCAGTTCTTAAGTCCTACTTAAAATTTTCAAATTATTTTATCCTTTCTTTTCCTCTGGATATTCCTGGACTTTCTTTGCCTGCTATTTCTTCTCTTTTTTTTACCTCAGTTCTTAAGTCCTACTTAAAATTTTCAAATTATTTTATCCTTTCTTTTCCTCTGGATATTCCTGGACTTTCTTTGCCTGCTATTTATTCTCTTTCCATTAGTAAAAGATCATCTAGTTCTGAGATATAAGTAGAGTGGGATGTGTGTTAACCAAGCCTTGCCAGTTTCCACATTGTTTTTTTGAATAATTTCTGTGTTAAATTTTATTTCATAAACGTCAGTCCTATAGTTTTCTGTAAACTCTGTATAGAACTCATGTACAGTTAGGGATATTTGAGTATAATATTTTGTGGGGCTTTTGCATGCCTTTCACTTCTTTTTGAGTAAACTGTAAACTATCTTCAATTTAGTGCATAAAGATAACAAGGGGGAAAGATGAAAAGAAATATATGAATGGAATATACACCCTGTGGCAGTGTTTATCATTCTGTAATTAATTTTATTAAACTCTCAGGTGTCATCAATTCTGTTTAAGTTGTATGCTCTGCTGCTTTTAGTGCAAGATTATTCCAAAGCCTCATTGCTTTGATACAAGTATTATTTCCAAATTTGCTTATGTTGTATTTTACATTTATCTTACAAAAAAAAATTATATAGACTACCCTGGCAGATTTTTTTTTATATATTTTTTAAACTTCTTGATAGTTGTGAGATGGATGGATGAAGGAAGGGAGGGAGGG
>NW_010406780.1:10380-24394 GCF_000710305.1 Buceros rhinoceros silvestris | reverse complement strand
GGGAGGGAGGGAGGGATAGCTTTCTGCCTTCTGACTTGACTGCCTTCAGTTACTGAATTCTTCCTTACAAGGTTGCTTTCCTTTCTGTGTCATGAGACCTGGTTCTAGTTTTAGCTTCTATATCACATTTCTTTATGGGAGAAAACATCTTTACATGATTTCACAATTGTATATATAAACATTTTTCACCTTGTCTATTTCATTGTATTTACCTATATTTGTATATTTATTAGTTATAGGCTGAAGAACCTCTTCAAATTTTCTTCACAAAGCCTAATGGGAAGGGCATAACTGCCTTTTTTTCATGAGTTCTATAATTTCTCTATCTGAAGCATCAGATTTCAAATAGGACTTCCTCTTACAGGTTTAGTGACTCGTTGGTAAAGAACTCTCTGAGCTGCTGCATCCAGAAATTTCAGTATCCCATTGTTAGTAACTATTTATATTTGGAAACATATTCTTCTGTAGTAACAGAACACCCATCAATACCAGTTCCTCCAGTAACATTGCAGAACTTCTTATCCAAAACCAATCCCTGATTGTTCCTACCCGAGAACATTTTGATCTCAGCTAATGTCTTTTTTAAAGACTGTGATCATTCTTACTCTTTTACAGGCTATCATGACCAAGTGATCTTATGAGTGAACAATTTTAACCAATTTGAACAAAATTCAGCAAAAGGTAGTGTTCCAGGAAAAGATTTGTAGATGACAGTGACCTGAAAATGGGAGAAGGCAGTTGGTATCATTGATACCAATTGGGCACAGACCTTTGCTTTTGCTCTTGTCTTTGCAGTGTGTGTAACACTTTTCAACATCTCTATTCTAGTCATAATTCCAGGGCTCAAGGTCGAAACCTCCAGTTTGAGGGATTCCTCTACTCTTAAAAGTCGTGTTTTTCTTGTGTATCAGAAATTATATCCTGTCTATTGTACTGCCTGGGATCCTTGCTCAAGTGCATGTTTCCTCCTTCCACATACAGGCTACAATATTATGTGATTGTCTGACTACGTGATTCTGCTCCCCCCTCTACTGGTACACTTTTATTCCTTGCTATTTGTCTGTTGTTGTGTTGCCGTTTACCTGTTTCCTAGTGTGTACCACAGTCAGGTGAGGAAAATATGTGTCAAATGTCCCACATCATCACAGAACTTATCCCTAGATTGCATGCATAGTTTGTCTTGTGCTGAGGGCCAAAATTGTATGTCAGTCCAGCACACAGATTCTATCTCTACAGTTGAAATGCTTGGGATCATGGAAGGAGCAGAAATCAGAAAGCAGGAAAAAAATCCTAAAAAATTATTTCCACCTCTAAAGTCGTATTGCAAGCAAAGAATATGCCAATCCGGTTCTGAGTAACTCTGGCTGTTTTTTCAAGTGTCACCTTTAGGATGAACAACACAACAACTGGTCAGTATTGTTCACAGTGTTTATATTCGTCAGGTGTTTTTGTAAAGAACAGAGTGAACAGCACAACAGTCATGATTGAAATATCAATTAAAGTACCTGATTTCTTAAACAATTACAATATCACTTGCCATCTGCAATGGTCAATATGCTTTTTCAGAAAATACAAAACATCACAAAATCAAAAAGTACAGTTTCTGTGGTCTAAAAGTTATTGTATTTTCTGCTTTTTAAATAAAATATGCATTTTTTTCTGATGAGTAATGTTATTCATAAAATAATGAAAGATTAAGGATTCAATGGAAAAGCAAGATTGGGGGTTGCAGAGCCATGCTTCAAAAAGGTTTTAGAGTAATTTTGAAAAAAGAAAAATAGATTTTTTTTCAAAGTTTCAAAATGATAAACTGACAAGTCCATTTAGCATCAGATGTCTTTTTAAAAGATTATGACACAAGTTTTGTTTTCATCTGCAACTTTATTATATTCATCGGGGGGGGTTGTTAATTTTGCCTTAAAAAAAAATACGGAATTGTGAATACGGTCTGCAAAGAATTCTGACTCCCAGATACTAGATTTACTGTCTGCTGGTTGCTGTTGCATGCCCAGGAAGGGCTACAAATGAAAAATCTCACTGCAAGAATCTTTTTCCTTTTCCTCCTCTCTTGAGAAATGTAATGTCATAACTGATATATGGTGTGAATTGCTCTCTGAGCTGCAGAGAAGCTGAGTGCTTTAGAGATGTGTAACTGGATCACAATGGAGATTAATGAAGATACATGCAGTAAAAAAGGCTGGTATTAATAAAGGCATTTTTAAAATGTGTTATCAAAGTGAGAAATTAATAATGTTTAAAAGACGAACAATAAAAAAAAATAAGAAATTGAGCAATGCTAAGAAACAGCTGTTTGAGTAATAATTTTTAAAGCACTAGTGATCAACAAACTGTAGATATTGTACAGGGGAATGCCACATTAGATTATCTTGTCAATCCCACTTCCACAGGAGGAAATTAAATTATTTCGTCCTTTATTCAGCATACACAGCCTAGTTTTGAATGGCTTAAGCAATGGATATGGAAAATTTTTTGATAATTTTTCTGGCTGATTTATGTAAAATTTATTCCAAAAGGTGTTCAATACCCTAAAGGAATACCTGGGTAATGAGCAATGAATACTGTGTAAATGTGCTTAATGATGAGGTGATCATTAATGATATCATTAGTGATATCAGTGTGTGAACATGCTAATGAATGAAGTCGACCCCTTCAGTAAGAGTCCTGATAGAACTTGAGTCCTCAGTCATGCTTGTCATCCTCCACACCCATGCTTGTGCAATTGTGTCCTCAGCCTGTAGAAACAGGAATCAGTTCCTGAATGCACTTTCGTGAAGAAACTGCAGAAATGAGAACTTCATAGATCAATCTCTTTTATGGACTAGAATAATTGCAGGATAAGTGAAGAAAAAGGTGGCATGTATTCTACATATCGCATTGTACTGGGTTTGTGTGGCAAGGTTTTGGTAATAGGGGGCTACAGGCATGGCTTCTGTGACAAGCTGCTAGAAGTTTCCCCTATGTCCAATAGGGATGATGGCAGCCAGCTCCAAGACAGACCTGCCACTGGCCAAGTGGTACTTCCTTTGTGATAAAGAATTTAAGAAAGAGGAAAAAGAAAACTGCGCATCTGCAGCCGGAGAGAGGGGTGAGACTACGTGAGAGAAAGAACTCTGCAGACGCCAAGGTCAGTGGAGATGGAGAGGGAGGAGGTGTTTCAGGTACCAGCACAGAGCAGCCCATTGTGAAGTTCATGGTGTGGCACACTGTCCCTCTGCAGCCCATAGAGGTTAACAGTGGATCAGTTATCTACCTGCAGCCCATGGAGGACCCCCACGCCAGAGCCAGTGGATGTGCCTGAAGGAGGCTGTGACCCTCTGGGAAGCCTGCTGGTGTAGGCTCCTGGCAGGACGTGTGGGCTCATGGATAGAGGAGCTGTGCTAGAGCAGGTTTGCTGGCAAAACTTGTGACCCCATGGAAGGTATCCGTGCTGGAGCAGTTCATGAAAAACTGTAGCCTGTGGGAAGGATTCATGTTGGACAAGTTCATGGAGGACTGTCTCCCCTGGGAGGGACCCCACGCTGGAAGGAAGGAGCACACATGTGACAATCTGACCACAACTCCCTTTCCCTGTCCCACTGCACCATATCAGAGGAAAGAGGTAGAGAACGCGGGAGTAAAGTTAAGCGCAAGAGGAAGGGAGTACTGCAGGGGCAGGGTGGGGTGGGGGTAGAGGAGGGTGGTTTTAAGATTTGGGTTTATTTCTTATTATCCTACTCTGAATTGATTGGTAATAAATTAAACTAATTTCCCCAAGTCCAGTCCATTCTGCCCATGACAGTACTTTGTGAATGATCTCTCCCTGCCTTTATCGCGACCCACCAGCCTTTCATTATGTTATTTCTCCCCTGTCCAGTTGAGGAGGGGGAGTGATGGAGTGGCTTTGGTGGGCACATGGCATCCAACCAGGGTCAGTCTACCACACCAATATATGACCTTTAATGGAAAGACCATCTCATTCTCTGTGAAAAGGACAAGAAGAATGTCTTCTATAGTAACTCCTTATTAGTAGTGCATTTTCTGTTTTCAGAGCCTGAGAGAAGAGTGATTCCAGCAGAGCCAGCTGGCAAAATTATCTCTAGCACAAATGGATTGGCCATCTAGCTATACTATGGCCCTTCATTTAGGAACATATTTTCGAGAAGAATTGCTTGAAAATAACAAGAATGTGTATAACTGGCTTGAGATCCTTTAATTTAGTAGACCAAGTGTCCAAGAACTTTCACATTTTCCATAATCTATAAATTTGTAGTTCTTGAAAAGCACCATTTGTATGTATACTGACATGATCTGCTTAACTCCTGTAAAATAACACAGTCTCATAAAATTGTCATAACACTTTTTTTTACTGGAACTGGACCATGCTATTTTCTGTAGCAAAAGTATTTCCCATATTTATTTATTCAGATTTCACCCTTCCCCACCCCCCCCTTTCAATAAGATAACCAGAAAACTTTTAAAATTATTATTCTGCATTTGCCTTTGCAGTCTTTTTTGTGTGTGTGAGTCCTCTTAGATAGGGGGAGTTACGTTTCACTTGTGCAGGACATTCAAGACTAGCTGCTATGAAATGTCTTAAACATTCTTTTTGCCCCCAGATCCATGACAAGTGGGGGAGAAAGTAATTAGAAGTTAAAAAGTAATTAGGTGGGTCTTACCCAGAAATATCATCATATACCATGCCTGAGCTTAGCTACTGGGTTTTATCCCAAATAGCTCATTGCTATTTCACATAGGGTACAGGATGCTCACTGAACTCTTTTCTCCTACTATCTCAGTTCTTTACTCAAGAAATAACTTTTTTGTTTCCTTTGGATCATGGCATTGGAAAATACTTTTTGCAACCTCTGGATGACATTTAGAAATACATTTTTCCCATAAGGATCTTAATCACTATTCTTCAACTTTTAATTATTTCTCCAGAGTTGTTTTGGCTATTATTTTCCATCTGTCCTTACAAAAAAGTCCATTTGATTTTGCTTGAAAAACCATTTGATTTTGCTGGAATCTACTCAGTAAACATAGTTTGAAAATTATCCTTGTTTTTTTAAAGACACAATTTACCAAATTTCTCATTAGCAAAATTACATTAGATTGTGTCATCTGTGGGTGTCACTGTCTGTAGAAATAAATTTTGATTTCTTAATTTTTGTGCTTGGGGATAAAAATACGTGGATGAAGTATTAAGCTTGCTTATAGATAGGAAAAGATAACATTATAAACCATTCAAGTATTTTTGTTTGCAGCTTTTGCAAGGTATCTAATTTGAAATGGATGTCAGACATCAATTACATGAACTACTCTTGCAAGGTGTTCGTTATAGTGGAATTTAAAAATAATGAAGAAAAAACAGAATCCTGCATCTGGCTAAAGTGAAGTAAAAGCTCAAGTTGAGCATAGAAAATGAGAAAGCATTTCACATTTTTTTGAGGGATAAAACGTGTTTCTTTCAGGAATATTGCCTTCATTTTTGACTTATCTTATTTGTGTAACTTACATGTTAAACATGCTAGACTGAAATTGTTCCTAGTACAGCTCTGCTAACATCGGCTGAATTTACAGTGGTAGTTTAATATGTTATTTCTTAAAACTTTAGTTAATTTAATAAGTCTAAATTTTATGTGGTTATTTTGCAGTCTACTTAAATGCGACGATTATTTCCCCTCTCCAGCATTGCCTTTCTTTTACTTCAGGAAAAAACTCTTAACAAAGGAAAATTTCCTGTGAATCCATCAAAATTTTTTTTTCTGGAACATCCCATTTCTCCCTGTTTTATCAGATCAGTTTTCAGTTGACTTACCAAACCAAACAACACCAAACATGACTTCTAGAATCTGAAAGGCTGAGTTTTGTGTAAGGAGAGAGGTTTTATGTAAAGGCCTTAGGAACTGAAAATAAATTCATGTTTCTTAAAAGCATATGCCTTCTTTATTGAACTGGAGTTTCTTCTTCCATCAGGGTACTTTATCCCAGATTCTGAAAGTTGTTTTCCCATGTCTTCCAGTCATTAACATTCTGGGCATCTTAAGCACTAATTGTTGTTCAGTTTCATGAGGAACACCTCAATTCCTGCTCTATCTATCAGATTAATTTCTCCAAATTTCTCTATATGTAATTTATCTGAAAAAGCAACCAACCAGCCCTATTACTCCAACTTCAGAGTTTAGCTGTAATTTCTAAAAGTTCATTAATTATTTGTTCTTTTGGCCAGGCTTCCTTCCTTTTTTTACTGCATAATGGGAGTTTTGCAAACTTGAGAGATTATCTTCTTTTCCTTTCTCTTCTTTGATTTTTTATCTGCTAACATTTATTTTATTTGCATAGATTATCTTGTCCATCTTTGTTTTCAGCTTTGTTTTCTTTGTCCTTATCTACACCATATAGAATATTTTTTCATAATATTTTTGCAAGGGGTGGTGTATGCTTTATCTGGAACTCATCCATAACCGTGTGCCTATGCTATTCACAAGTACACAACTGATCAACTGTCCGTTGAACTATCCAATTTTCTGATGAGTTGGCAAGAGCCTTAATTACTGCATTAACTTATACAATGAAGAAATAATATGGCATGTAATACTCACAGGAACTTTGCAAGATTTATGTCTTTTGTGTTTTAAATTTTATACAGCTATAAATAATTTACAGGTTGTTCACGGGAAGGTTATATCCAACTCATGACAGCCTTTGAAATGGAACTTTTGAAACACATTATAATATGTTGCAGGACTTGGTTTGAAATTCAGCTCCAAGTAAGAAGGAAGTATTGTCATAGTTTGCTTGTCACATGTTATGCTTTAATATTTTATTGCATTTATATTTAAAGTCCTGTTTAAAAATATGTCAAATATTCCAAGGAAACTGGTAATTTCATATGACTTTTTTTGGTATGTTTGTCTTCAAGTTTATCACCCTTGTTCTTCACCTATCACATGCTGATCATGGGAATATTCTTTCTGAACAAATAACCAATTAACAACCTGTAATATAATGCACCAGCTGAGTCACTCTCTCAAGAATGCGACACTTCCTTTTTCTGCAGTACCTTTGCCTTTGGCCTTGGTGTTGTATAAGTTCACTGGTTTTCCTACCACCCACACATACTTCAGCCACCAATCCAGTTGCTGAAAGGAGTTCTGTGGCAGACAGAAATTGCTGGAAAATTAAGAAAAAATAATTTGCTATGAATCAGAACTATTTTTCTATGATAGCTAAGGCTAACTTTGACTGTCACCGAAAGGCAAAACTTTCTCTTTTTAGATTTTTGTACAGTGATACAGAGGTGGTGTAAGTTTTTTGGTTTGTATAAATGTGCATTTTGGAATCAGCTTAAACAACTGTTTTCTGCATGTTAGCTTTGACTTCTAAGCATGGTGAAACAAGTGTACATTTTTCATCTAACAAATCTCTATGTCTAATAGATGTGTTCGTTCACAAAGTTACATGGCAACAAGACAGACCACTTGACAACATTTTCCAAACAATTTAACAGTTATGGAACAGATTTGAAAAGGTAGCTTTCTATCTTCTTGGATTGCCTAGTTATAGATGCACTGCTAAGAAACAACTGAACAGTTTGTAGCAACTATTCTTAATTATGTTTTAAATTCCCTAATTCTCTAATGAGTTTCAATGTGTCATATTACTGTTATGTAACAGCAGCCTGAACATCTTTAACCCCTTAAATTACTTACATTTCTGTAAATAAAGACAATTGTTTACAGAGCCCATCCATGAGACTGTGTTGATTTTTTTCTTGTGGACAGGAAGTAAACAGTCAGGAAAAAGAAGCTTTTGAATGTTTTGAAGATTTATAAATAAATACCCCAAAACAATGAGTGGCTGGTGGAAAAAAGGTGGTATGGGCTTTCTGTGAAATTGTCGATTCAATGCCAAGTTGACTCCCTTATCTGCCATGCATGCTAAACTTTTATTGTGTGGGGTGAATACTTTTCATAATGTTTGATCACCTGCATGCTTTACTGCCAGGCACCTTTAACCTATTGCAGATTAACGTGGGTCTATTCAATTTTTTTTGTGATACTGGACTTTCTTTAAGAGTCTAGTGTCCATATAAATGAAATCAAACTGTGTGTAGTTAATTGGTTAGTTGTGGGGAGTGAATCTAGCTAGCCTTATGTCTAGAAGTACGTAGAATTTTTTTTTAAATTATTAATCATCTTCTTAAAAATAATTATTATTGTGGGAATTGAAAAAAATTGAAATAGCTTGCTATGTCTTGGGTTTCAGAATTGTGAGAAAACTTTGATGCATTCAAGCCCTGATGCTTCTTTGCATTCAACTCTCAGTTATTCAATTCCCAGAATTCAAGGAAGGGATAGGAATTTGTCTTAGTATCTAAATTATTTTCCCCTGAATGCTGAATTGGATACTTGGTCTAAGCTCATCTCTTAATATATATACGAGATCAAGAGGCTTCATACTTCTTTGAGAACTCTGCGTGTTATCCGGAACAAAACTAACTTTTTCAATTTGTTATTCCCCAAACTGACGTAAGTTAAAGTGGCTTGCGTGTATTAGTGCAGGGATTGATGGTGGAATATTGGTTAAATGCATCCCTCCAGTTACTCCAAGAAAAACTGTCTGACCTTTGTATATCAAGTGATTCTTGGACAAACAACGATTTTTAATGTTATTTGCCTAAAAAGCTCATAGGCCACATTTACATTGGGTGATTAAGCTTTTGCTGAATTTATGAGATTAATGAACTTTATATACAAGCAGTATCAGTTGCCACACATTGTGTTTCTAACTAGTATAGCCGTTGGTTGTTCATGAAAAACTTTTTCAAGCTGCTTTGGTTTTCCTCTCTGTTTGAATTTCCTCTCAGGAATTTCAAACCATGTCCACCTTATGGGATTTTAAAAGGTTGTTCTTAGTTTCATGAGTTAGTGTGCCTCTGCAGTGAGCCCTCTGTACCAAGAACCATCAGGACTAAATGAGACCTACTTGAGTTTTTAGGATGGCATTTTTTCTTCTCACTTTCAGCCACAGATAACTGCTATGTTTTCTCATAATGTTCTCACAGTTTGGTTTATTCAATAGTGGCAAGAGTACCATGAGTAGTGGGATTAGTAAAAAATCTTTTAACTGCCTTCCAGGCCCCAAATTCTTTTTCGTGAGATTTGGCAGTAGACTTACATATGGTACAACAAAGCTTGTGTACGAGTCATCTGTACCTGTGGCTAAAAAATGGACCTTTCTCTGCTTTCCCTTTCTACCTCATTTATCAGAATAAATGAGCGTATTTGTCTCTGGGAAGAGAGGTCATGGAACAGGTTACGTCTGACTTCTTTGTAGAAGCCTTGTTACACTGGTGTGTCTTCCTGCTCAGTGTTGTGGTGTGGTATATTACCAAACTGCTTCACCTCGCTTCTCTTGAAATTTCTCCATATAGATTTTTCTTTTTTTCCCATCAGTTTCAGGGGAAAGACAATTTTCCTGCTTCTGCCAACACATATTCTCCACAGTGATCTGTAGCTGGACCATGTCTTCCAGGCCATTGAGTACTGTTCAGTACTCTAAACATCCAAACCTGAATGAAGTCTGAGAGGGAGTGGGGAAAAGTGAAAAAGCAATAACATGATACTAGTTCCACAGCAATGCCAATTCTCGTGAGAATTTTTTAAAGTCTTAATCTTTTAAGGCTTGCCTTTTACACTGCTTGTGAAATATAGAAGTCCCTTTGTAAGTTAATCTAGTGTTTTGGGTGTTTTTCGCCAAGCCTCAGGTATAGGCACACTGGATCACAGATTAGCAGTGCTCCCTCTCCGTGTTATAAGGTTCCTTGCTTCTAAAGTTTCACTGGTAGATTGAGCGATGTGTTGACAGAAAAAAAAAGCTGTGTGTGTATGTTGTTCTTTCTGTTTAAGTCCTTATAGGAGCTTTTGGTCTGCTTATGATTAAAAAATACTTAGTGTGGTGTTTACTTCATATTTTTCATCAGGGATGGCTTGAACACAGATGTTACGTGAAACAATTCTGAGACATTTCCTCGTAGTCTTCATGGTTTTGTGTTTATCATCTGAAGTACCCATCAAATATTTCTTTATAAATCTGTCATAGCTGCTAGTGATTACCCACATTTACTTGAGACTGGACTTTTGTCTTGCCATCTTTATGTCCGGACAATATAGAATATTTGAGATTTATATCCAGCTGCAGATAGCACTTGAATTTCTGGAGAGAGTAGAAATTGTTATATGCTTATGTTTTCAGGGAGAATGTGAAAAGGGAGCTGGTGGTTTCCCTCTTCAAAATCCTAACCAAGATTTGGGAGAGCAATCTTCAAAATGGTCGCATGTAGGTGAAGTTAGGAGGACTTGCAAGGACTTGATGAGACTCATTAGTAGTTGAATTGAGTTTTTTGTATACAGACACACCTGTAAATATAAAACATAACCCTAAACACTTCAGCTAAGCCTGAAACTGCTTTATGCTGGCAACTGTTTACATGCATAGAAATCAAAGACAGTCCTTGCCTCAGGGAGTTGACAATACAAAGTAAATAAGGAAGAAAAATATTAATGCTGTGAGTTGAAAGATGCCTCTGGGTCAGACAGAGCTGAGAACAGAACTTGTTTTCCAACTGCACATCTGAGCCCTTAAAGGAGCCAGAAATCTAAATTGATCTCAATAAATTTCTATAAATAATATATAAATATAAATGCTCAAAGAAATTTTGCTATACCTTCAGTTTTTCATCAGTCATGGTGCTATCATCCATCTATTGCTACCACTAGAGACTGTTTCAGGCTTGTGAAGAGGAAACAAATATACTTTCTAATTGCAGTAGTCACGAATTCCTTCAAATGCTCTCCCCATTACTTGCCAAATGATTACACTATCATCTCTTGTAAAATATACTAACTTCAGTGTTATTAGGATTAGTTTGCTCAGATGCTGCTTTTTGTTGTTGTTGTTGTTGTATCCTCTAACCTGTCTTCTGACAAAAAATTTAAGGAAGTCTTATCTCTCTAAACAGGTCCCCAAGGTCAAATAGAATATTTCAAGACAATGTGAACTGAAAAAAGTGGTGTTATTCTCACCAGCAGAAATAAATATTGTCTTCTTTCATCTTTGTGGGACTTTTTTAGCATTGTTTTGAAAATTGTAGTTGTGTTAACAACTGCATTTAAAATCTTTGTACTAATACAAAATTCCCCATATTCTCACTTTTTAGTCTAAACATGGATAGATATTTGTTTAATTTGTCATTGAATTAAACTATCTGTGAATTGCAGTATACAGAACCAGTCTGATTTTCATCTGTGATTTCTAAGCCTTCTTTCTGTAAATAAATAATGGTTATAATATAAAAATAAATCTTGTTCTCTTCAATTGAGCTTAGGATTTCATTTTGGATTGGACTGAATTTGAGCAATGTGATGAAGGCAAAATTAAATGGTCTTCCTCTTCAAGTCCCTTTGGAATTTTATGCATGGGAAAAATATTTTTTTAAAGCTTGTGTCATGTCCTTTTTCCAATCTATAATTTTATTCTTCCTTGGACTTCAACAAAGCACAGCCAAAATTTAACTGTGAAGCAAAGGATATCAGCTAACAGGATAATTAACTAGAAAGATTTCCAACAAAGAACCATTATCCTGGTAGTCAACAAAAGTTAATGAAAGTTATGGAGTGTTTTTAACAGAGAACATACTACATCTCCAAAAGTTAATGAGGATAGTTCTAACCAGACTGTAAAGAGTGCAAAACTATTTAGTAAATCATAGAGTTGCTGTCTCTGGGAACCTCCTCTAGGACTGAAACCTGTACATATATTTTGCTCTGAAAACCTTATCCACGTTTAATCCCATCATTTAGGAATACTGTGGGTTATATTCTGAGTCAGCCTAACTTCTTAATGAGAACATATTTTGACTTTCATTAGCTGTAGGGCAATGGGTATTTCTGCTTACTGTTCGGTTTGCTTTAACTGCAGGGAATAAAAGTCGACTTTTAAAAACCAGGACATGCAAACTAAACAATAAGTAAAAGTGCTTACAAGTTATAGGATGTGAAACAATTTTAAATTGATTGTTCAGATTAAATATCTTCTTTCTTTATGGCCATCCTACCTGATGTTGTGCTTTGATTCTCAGCCTGAAACAAGTTCAGGCATAGTTGAAACACTCTTGAGCCCTGAAGACTCTCCTTTTCCTATTTTAATTTTCTCTTCCTTTTCCCTTAAATTCTTGCATAGGTTCTTTGCAACGTGTTTTATAAGTAGATAGGTGTAAGGCTAAGATAAGGAGGTGCTGAATGCTGAAGAATACAGGTTCATCTTCTCCTCTTGCTATTTAAAGCCACAATTGTAACTACCTACCAGTTGAAGTCTGGTGTAGAACAGTATCAAATCACGTTATTTCTTTCTTATTTATGTGTTTCTGTATCCTGGTCAAACTTTAAATTCCCGTAAGAGTAGCATGCTGTTTGGAAATATTTTTGGTTTTGACCACAGAAAACTCAATGATACTTAGTAGATTCTTCTCAAAATATCGTTTCTGTCTTAAAAAGTACAATTTAGAGAAGTTGTTCTGTATCTGAATGGAGAAATTTGATTTAGTAGGAGAGAATCAGTACAGAAAGGAAACTATCAGATCTTCTTTGCATAAGCAAATGTCTGGATCTAACCATATTTGCATGGAAATTTGCTATCTGCAGAAAGGCAATTCTGGTTAAAGATTTAATTTACAATAAAAGAAGGACTTTAAGTCCTAAAAGACTAAGACTTAAAGACTAAAAGAAGTCTTTTAGTCACATCTTTCCTTTGCCTCCATATATGTCTATAGCAGATATTTTCACTAAAGTTTTCCTTGTATTAGTTGCTGAAGGAGGTCTGAGCTGTTGAATATTTGCTTTTCTCTATTCCTTATGTTTTCAATGTGAATACAAAAGTTAATGTAATAGACTTTTTCTGATTAGAAAATTCTTTAAATTTAAAATTAGTTTGATGGCTTCCTTTTTAAAGAGTATAGAAATACCAAGGAGTTATTCCTGACTTCTAGCTGAAAACAGTTCTAAAAATTTAGATAGATGTCTACTACTCAGGAGTTTTTTGAGTTTCTGCTTTTCTATCTGAATTCAGTTCAATCTTTGTTTTTTATTATCTATCTCTTTTACCAATACAACTCAAAAATTCAGGCAATTACAGTTTATTCATTCTCAAAATCATTAAGAAAGCCAACTAATCTCTTTCTTTTAGAGGGGTATCCTCCATACATCTGCCTTTAGAAAGCAGTGGGGAATTCACTTTTTCTGCAGCCTGAGCTTTTCAAACTTTTGGTGGATTGTCTGGACATTTAATATATTAGAAATATCCAATGGTCTTTTTAACCATATATTTTTATCCACGCCAAAGGCACAAAAGAAACTCAGAATACTCCTTTGGTCAGTTTGGGTCAGCTGTAGGCTGATGTTGGTCAGATGTAGGCTCCTGCCTTTGACACATCCCCAGTCTACTGGCCTTTGGAGATTCAGGTGTTTGGAGAGAAACCCTTGTGAGCATTGCTCAGTCATAGCAAAAACATTGGTGCGTAAGACTGTTTTATCCACAAATGCAAAGCACAGTACCTTGCGAGATGCTATGAAGAAAGTTAGCTCCATCCCAGCCATACTCAGTTCAATGCGGAAATTGCTCAGCCTGTTTGTGTATTGACTGTTTATTAAATGCACATAGGGAGCTGTAGGTGCACCTGCAGGCTGAAAAGCACAAAGGCACAAATCAACATCTTTCCCACAGAGAAAGAGATTGTGTATTTCACAACTGGACTTTAAAGGAATTGGCACCCATTTGAATCCTTTGATCGAAGAGTTAGCCATGTAAGGGTAATTATGTTATATTTACCCAAATTAATTTTCAGCTACGTGATGCATTCATTTCTGCTTCTTGTCCTAAGCTCTTCATTAAATTTCCAAATGGTAAGAAGCATGACCATGTCTCTGCGGAAATGTTCAGTGTTACAGGAAATAGC
>NW_010406780.1:0-10231 GCF_000710305.1 Buceros rhinoceros silvestris | reverse complement strand
GTAGGGAAATTAAATGACAGTGTTCTGCTTACTTAAGAGTTGTGTATCCAAAGGCAATTCTACAGTGTTTATCTAATTAGATGGTTGCATTAATCTGTTTAACCAGAAATGTTGGTGTGAAGTATTATAGTGATTACAGATCACCAGTCAGGATTCCCAATATCTTATGGATAAATAAACTTTTATTTTTGCACTGCATGAACAAGCTTCTGCTTGTTCAACTCTTTTGAAATACATTATACCTCTCGCATTACAAACTTAGACTATATATACTGTGTGAATAGAACTGACTTGGCATGTCAACATAAAGAAGGCCATCCTTTGGCTGTTTCCCTTCTGTATCAGATTTTTCCAGACTTGGATAATAATAACTGAGATCATTCTGAATAACTTCTGTGCCTATGTCAAAAGAGTTTTTGAAGAGAAGTGAAAAAAACACTTCTGTTCTTAAGAGCAAACACTTTTCAGCTCTTCAGCAAATTTTGTGAGAATGATCCAGCTTTGGCTAACTCACTAAACCCCCCCCCCAAAAAAAAAAAAAAACCCCTAATCTGGAACAGCTCTTACTTCTCTTTTCAGCAGCCAAAGTGTCCCAAACCTGTAGAGCAGGTCCCAGCAGCATCTGGGTGCCCTACAGCTCAGCAAAACCCACAGGCAGTAAAAAGCAGTGAAACCAGCACACACCTTCGTGTTTTTCCACAGCTAGATGTCTTCTGTGCCTGAATGACACAGCCAAGAGCTGTTGTATGTCTTAACCAAGCTGCAGGTTAGGTAGTCAGGCTCTGAGAGATCACAAAAAAACATTGGACACAAAGAAAGAGCTCTTTTCTTCCCTCTGGATCCACCTATCAAAACATCCACTTGCTCCCACACTTCAGAAGACTCACAGATCAGCAAGTTTTGCAATAACCCAGACTGAGTTTTTATCTCTATTCCTGAACTAGTTTCATCTTGTACCACAAGTGTACAGTTGCAGGACCAGAGAAACACTCTCTGACTTTCCCACGTTTTACAGAGCTATCTTAATGAAGAATCACTTTCCCTTTGCCTGGACGAAGGAGTATTTATTCACTTAATGTAAGAAGAAACAACTTCAAAAGGAAGTCACAGAGGGAAAGTTCTCTTCTCCAGTGATCTAATGGTCTGTGGTGGCTTGTTTGGGTATGACAACCAGAATTCAAGTTCTTGGTGTTGATCAGGCATTCAAAATGGCCTTCCCCAAAATACCCTGTTCAAATGCTTGTTCTCCTCTCTCAAAAGAAGGAGATTCTGGGAAACTGCTAAGAATGCTGCTGTTGTTTAGTAGGAAGACCCTGGGTTTATGCATTTCTTAGGTTTACTTTAATTAGTATATTTTGATGAAATATTGTTTTAAAACACTATTCTACATGTTGGTACGAAAAAATCCTGAGAAATGAGTGGAATAATGACTCAGAGGTATTTATAGATCTGTATGTAGGTTTTTAAATACACTGAAGGTATGTGTATAACTAACAAGAAAGCAATGACTGACCTTGTGCTCAGCAGTGGGGCACAAGGTCAGCATACTCAGCACCTGAGGCAGTTATCTTTTAATAAGCTTTCATGTTGTTTCACAGATAGAACAGAGATTATTGAATTAAACTGAAACACAAACAGTTGTGGTTTTCAAATGTCTGCCTCTTCTAGAGCACATTTTATCAGTAGGTTACAAAAGGATATAAAAATAGTTGGAGTGTATATTTAATTATATTACTTCATTTTTATTCGTTTACAACTTAATTTTGGAAAATGTTATTGAGTCCTGAATCCTAAAATCTCCAAAGTCAACTTTAGTCCCAGCCACTGTGTCTGCACTCTGAAGCCTTTTGAAGTAGCTTCATATTGGACAAAAGCTGACAGATAAGTCAAAACTTGGCTGTGAGCAAAGGATTTTTCCTCCTTCAAACTAGTGGTTCCTCCCTTGAGTTGCTGAGGGCAGTATCCGCCCAATCTACAGATACTTCAATGGCTTCAAAAACAGAATCATTTTTGTTGGAAAGTGCCTTTGAGATCAAGTCCAATTGCTAACCCAGCACTGCAAGGTCACCACTGAGCCCTGTACCCCTGCACCGCATCTGAAGATCTTTTAAATTCATCCAGGGATGGGGACTCCACCACGTACCTCGGCAGCCTGTTCCAATGCTTGACAACCCTTTCTGTAAAGAAATTTTTACTAATATCCAGCCTAAACTTCCCCTGACATAGCAGACATTATGGCCTGGTGCTGAAACAGATGGTTTGTGGGAACCAAAGGGTCCCAGGGCCTCCCAGTACTTTTCAGTGCTTTTTAAACTTGATTAAAATTGCTATGAAATGGAAAGAAAATATATAAGGCTTTCTCCCTTTTTCTTTGTGTGTGATCTGCTATTCAAAAGGAAGAATGTCTGTCTACTTTCAGATCTACATGAAGCTCTTCCACAGCAAAAAAGAAGAAAAATTCTCTAGCCAATCAGCTTTACAAAGCAGAATAACCAGTCCCACTGCTCACTTGACTCTTCCAGTTTTATTTGTCAACTATTCAAGTTTCTGGTGGAGAGCTGTTCACCTGAGGGCTGTAAGATTAAAATGTAAGCAAAAGGAACTGAAAAATACTCTGCACGTGGAAGAAAAAAATACAAAAATATAATTATTATATTTCTATCTTATATTTCATAACTTCTACAGATAAAGCTATTAAATGGAAAAGCAATTGTTATGAAAATTAATGGCTGCACTGAGAGTTGAGGAGAAAAGGTTTCAATATGTAGAGATGATGGTACAATGAAAACGCACAGAAGTAACAAGGAGAAGGCAGCAATACTGCCACTGTATGAGAGATGAAAAGTGAACTTTCCCCACCTATAGCAAAAAATGTAACTCTTAAATTAAAAAAAAGAGAGAGAGAGATTGCACTTGTACTACTTAATAGAAAAATGGCTCCGAGTTTTGGTGTCTCCCCTTTGCACTGCATTAAAATTTTATTCCACAGCAAAGACTGTAATGAGCAGTGGGACTTAATTTTAGAGATCGGGAACAGACAGAATAATGAATGTTTAACCCAAGTGTTCTGAGTTTTCCTGTTCCCAGCTTGATTTTCCAAGACAGCACTTATGTAGCAGAAAAAGACCCAGTTGCTATCCTCACTTGAAGTTTACAGGTTGGTCTGACGTGTTATTAGTCAACAGAGAAATGACCTTGGAAAGTGCTAGTATGAACTGTCACTACCATGGAAAGAGGATGGGGCAATATTCAGCTCTCATTCAATTCCAAGAATGCACCATGGCACAAAAGGATGCTAGAAACTGCAGTCAGCCACATGGAAAATTAACAGGGTGTTCCTTGGTCTGGGGCTGAGATATCTGAAGACCAGCAGGTCTTCAGGTAGTCTGTATTCCTTTAGAGAAGTGGGGAAGCAGATGGCAGTGTTAAGAGAGTTAGATCATATGTAAAGTATATGTGTTATTTTCTGCACAGTATGGGCATATCTGTTTTCTCTGGACAGTATTTCTGATGTGGATGGTCATCATGCAGGTGTTCTTATTATTGCAACTTTAATAAGCACTAAAGAAGGTATATAGTGTTTAACAGTTCAGCCCAGGTAATGTGTTGGTGTACGAAAGAGAACTGACTGCTCTCCTGCTAATTCATGTGCAACCAGAAAAAGGGTAAACCTTTCCTCTTCTTGTTCCAGTGCTGCAAGCTGGATGGGAAACATTAGCCCTCTACTGAGGTGGGAGGCTGATTTTATCTTCTTCCTCACTGAGCCCTTAACCATGTTGAGACAAAAGCTGTAAAGACAGCAAAACATAACATAGGGTTTTGATGAAACTACAGTTCCCAGCAGAATTAAGGTGAAAGAATAGTTAAACTCTCCACTCAGTATTTACAGCTATCAGATCAGAAGAATGTTTTACTGAGTGTTAAAAATATTATGGGAGAGCTCCATCAATGGCAGATGACTGCTAGGGTTAGTAAATAATGACTTCATTTGAATGTGAATCTTAAATAACAGCATTAAAATGTTTGACTCTGTTGCAGTTCCCTTATTTGGTCCTGTGGTTCTTTGCCTTCCTGACCAAACTATCTGCTAGGCATAATGCATGAGGTGTCTAGCTTTGCAGCAGACAGTCATGGCATGAGTTGCGTTCGTTACTAGTATTTTATTTCTAGGCAGATATTTGGGTAACTGGCACTTTCTAAATACCAGAGAGAGGAATTCTTCCCTTTCCACCACAATGCGCTCTTCATGCTACTCATCCGTCCTGCCCATTGAGATCTGTCATTGTTACTGCTGATAGTGGTTTGCAGAGGGTAATTTTGTTTGTATGGCTATTGGCAGAGATTGTCAGAGTGCTCATTTGAAACAATAAAATACCCCTTAGCCCAATGACTCATAAACATCTGGTGGCGGGAGGAGGGTGAAAATCAGTAAACTACTGATTACCATTAAATGCCTTAGATATTGTCAGGCAATACAATTATGTTGATAGATCTTGTACTGCATTTTTACAATGTAATACTGTAGGCCTTCTGAATACTCTCATCATGCCCTGTCAACTAAATTACCTGAAGTACAATATTAGTAAAGTCATGATATTCTGTAAAAGCCACAGATTGACACTTCTTTCAGTTATGCCTCAGTAATTTTCTAGAAGTTAGAAATGAACACTATGAGTATGACTGGCTTCAGCTACTAGCCTGTTGCTTAACCTTGGGTTTTTGACCTTGTTTTAGCTTCATTGCCTGTGCACTATTCCTAACCAAATGCAATTAACCCTTTTCTGATTTGAAGCAATCCTAGATTTTCTCTTTCTGCTTTATTCTAGTTTTATTCACAAGGAATTAAGTTTAAAGTACATATTGTGGTAGCTTTGCCTTCCTCTCTGGCATCTGTCCATGGAGCTATTCCTAACAGTATTTGTTTTGAGCAGAAATCACCTCTTTTCTGAATCGACTTATTTTGCTCAGGTGAAATTTACTCTGTCTTGACTGACAACTGAAGGAATACTACCTGCCTACTTGGACATGAACTCTCCCATGGAAGCACAGACCTAAGCATAGGTTGCTGAGATTCCAGTGTTCATGTTGTACTGGCAGCTGAGTTTGCACTCTCCCTGACCAGAACAGGGCTCTCCAGAGCTCAGATAAGCTGATTTAGGCAACAAATTGACAAAAACTTCTTTTGTCTGGAGTGTTATTACAGAAAACATCAGAAAAGTGCCAGCACCAACACACAAAAAAAAGCGCCACATGCTTTCATAACATGCGTTGCATAGGAGTTATTCATACTTCTCCAATGAAAGTGCATTAGACATTTGTTTGACAAGTTCGATGAGTTGATAACACTTGACAAGTTGTGTTACGAAGAAGCCTACTTTTAAAGGAAAGCAAAAAGATGGCAGATACTTCTGCCTTAAAAAGAGGAGTTAACTTCCTGATAAATGAAAATATTCATTCGTATGTGCTAATTGTTTTCCCAATAAGTAAGTTTTTTGCTACCTTTCATCAGCTAGCACTAGAAAAATTTACATAAACTGGTAGCAAAGATTAAATAAATAAATACTCATTTCCTAAAATATTCCTGCCGGTAGCTATTGCTATGTTTAAGAGTTGTTTTCTTTTTAAATTTAGTCTAATGTCTCAAGTATTGAGACATTATTGAGTATGCCAGTTATATGCAGTACTTACAGAGTTTTGTCAAACAGAACTATATTCAAATCTCAAGGGTTGCCTGGCCAATGACTGATACATCCTGATGGATAAATTGAATCAGTGCTAATTAGGGTTTTTTTAAAAAATCTATAAATACAGAGCAACTTCATGTGATTTTTTGCAGAAGTACTGTACTTGTAAAGAGGGAGAAATGTGTTTTGTGTGTTTTGTACACACATTGCATGTTGTTCATTTTATATTCTGTCCCTACAGCAAGACTAGAATAAACAGTTGCGTGTCTACTTCAATTGCTGGAGGTGGGGGGAAGGCATGTCTGGTTACCTGTTCATTGTACAGTAGGAACTGTATTCCTACCTGTTTGTTTTTCTGCCTGTCAGCTTAGTCAAATCCAGCAGACAGCCATGCTTCAAATAAGGAAACAAACAGAGCAAGCCAACATTAAATTCCCCATGAAAACATAAAGGCTATAATGAAGGCCACCTTGTTCACAGCATTAGTAGCAGCCTCCATGAGGAAGAAAAGCGGGGTTGAGTCACAGGGCTGACTAACAATTCTCTCAATCATATACAATCTTGAATGCAGATTGTTAAGCTACAACAAACATCAAATGTTCGATACAATAAAAATTTAATTTAAACAATTAGCATTTTAAAACTCCATTCTTACGGATATGCTTTCATTAGGACTCATTCACGTTGGTCTTTTTCCAAAGCCTGTGTTAAATAGATTTCATTGTTCGGTTTTAGAATTTGGGAGTAGTTGTTCTGATTATTGGCTAAGTTAAGTTTTAGCGTTCAGAGATGAGGAGAACTTTGGAGAAAGAGGTGTATAATTTACCAGAGCTATTCATCCTGCAGCAGAGCGGGTGATGTTACTGCTACTGGGTTTTCGTTGTTATTTTGATGGGGTTGGAAAGTTCATGTTGTCACTGGAGGGTGTGAAGGAACATCTTCAGATACGTCTGCTGGATGGATGTGATGAATAACAAACATTAACACACATCCTTTCATCTGTGCACATCAGAGCACATCGCAATTGTTGAGTTACATCAAGAAGTGACTTACTCTTGTGAACTGGACTCAAATTCGGGAGAAAAAAACAATTGGCATAATTTTTCAGTTTACTTATCCATACTGTTTCTGTTACCATCTCTTGTGTCTTAGTTGAATCCTCAGAACAATACTGCATATTTTTTGTAGACTGTGCTAGCCTCTAGGACACTTCCATTTTTCTATCCTGGAGACTAAATCAACGGAAATTGGAATAACTTCAGTGGTTAGTAGCAAGGAAATTTCTTGTGTTCTTTGGGCAGTGAAGAATACAAGCTTCACCTGCTCACTGCAATTTATCTAGCAGATTTTGTCAAGTGGATTTGTCTTACATTTGTAGTCATTTCTTAATGACAAAGAAAAAAGAGCAAAAAATGTAAAAGTACTTGTCACAAAATATGTCTGCAGCTAACACACATCTGGTTTTGAGCATTAAAAACTTCAACATATGCCTCTGACAAGAGAGGTACTTAAGCTACTTGAAAGAAATACTTAAATTTCTGCAGTTGCAGATTTGGAATTATATGATTAACCCAGGTGTAAAGCAGCAATATGTTGGCTTCATCTCACTTTGACAGTATAGCATGCCGTCAGGTATTTCTTTCTCTAAAAGCAAGCATTTTAATTCTTCTCCTTTTCCATCTTTTTTTCCCCTCCTTTTCAGTTTTCAGACACTGAATACATGTTGAAAAACTTCCAAAACATTTCCCCCCCTCCCCCCGCCTTATTCTCCCATCAGATCTGTCCCTCGTCATAGGCAGAAGTGAGATTTTGATTTTCTAATAGGAAGATTTTTCTCATGACTGAGATTGTGCATGTGTGTGTGAGAAATGCCTCAACTACATTCCCCGTCTATCAGCAGTTCCCTTGATTTGTGGCTGTGTCACCACTTTACAGAGCTGAAAACATTGGAAGTTTAGACATCATGTGTCACAGTGATGGCATGCTGCAATGGGGAATATAATTCATATGGTGTTGGGTCCTGCTTTATTATTAGGTTTCACTCCTAATACTAGAGGCATTCATTTGAATATTCCCTCATTGTTAATCAAGAATCCCAGCTAGAGGTTGCCACTGGGTTTCATATTTTTTCTGCTAGATTTTTTACTTTCTGCTGAGAGTAGCATGGATTACTGCTACCCCAGTAGGTAAGATTTGCACAGAGCATGATGATTTTGTTTTGGTGCTACAACATACGCCAGGACTGCTGAATGCTAAATAGAATTTTATTTCCTATCACAAGTGATGGGAGCTGAAGTGTACTTAGAGCGAGATCTGACCCTGCACTCTAGTATGTGCAGTTCTGTTAAATTTGTGGAGTTTGGAGGCATCTCTCAAGTTTTATTGCCAGTTCTCTGTAGGTAGCCCTATTAACACTTGCCTGATTTGATTTTTCCGCTTCTTTTATAGCATCTGCATCATATGCTGCTATCTGTCTATTTGCAGAAGTTGGAAAAGGAGACGAGAATATTTGTCAGCTGCATTTGTTTGCTGTTCTCATTCTATGTAGTGTTTCAATGAGAAATGTGTATTGAAATGGGTACAATTGTCTTCTCTTCTGGTCAGCGGGTCAGGAGGCTTTTGACCTCTTGCTAGGGGCAGGACTGGTCTCAAAACGCACCATGGAGCTTGTGTAATAACTCTAGATTTAGTTTAAGGCAATGAAAGGGATTTAAAACAGAATCCTTCTCCTCCTGCTCTCAGGCAGTGACAGAATGTGGTGTCTCCTTCTTGTCACCTTCCACATGTGATTAGCAGAGTGCCTGCACAATCTTTCAGATATTTTCACGAAGCAGTCTCACAAACAAGAATGAACACCTTACTGCACACCTTTCCTCTCTGCTAGCACACAGTTTTTACCATTCTCCATCTAAATAGCTGGGAGTTTTGATTTTGTTTGCTTTGATTGCCCTTTACTGGGTTATATTACCATTCCTGTCAGGATGCTCAATAACAGCTGGTCATTTGAAAAATTATACAGTTTGAGGTAGCAGAAGCAGAGATAAGACAAGACCTTTATTTCCTTATCTACATGATATTTCTAGAAAGTCTTGAATGTTGAGGGGGAATTCAGCACTTGACAAATGCTTCGGAAATTTTCCCAAAACCCCTCAGAGTTTCCTGTTGGAGGAAGTGGGACGATCTTGATTGGCTTTCTGGTATAGGAGCAGGGCCTCACTATCACATTTGTAAATAATGTTTACAATTAGTCAAGATGTATTTGGATAGTCCAGAATTCCCCAAGACCTGTGTAGGTAACCTATCAAGCAGCCAACTGCCTACAACTCTGTTCAAAGAGGATAAGTTTCCTTGATTTTTCTCAGTTGATACCTCTGTCTCCATGTAGCACTCAGTTGCAGTTCTTTAGTGTTACCTGGATGCCACAGACATCGTGGAGCCGTTTCATGTTTTTGTTTGTGACCAAGTGCAGAACTGGTCTGATCTATTTTCTTCCCAAGTAGTGGTGAAACAGTCAGGAAAATTCTTCAGGAACTTCTTAAACAGCTGGTCTTTGCTGGCAGACTAAACATGAAAGAAGGATCTGTGGTAAAGTTACAAAATACTGTACAGAAAAGTCTCTCTTCAGGAGTCCTGTTCTGCTCCCCAGACACTTCCTGTTTTATCTTTTTACCAAATCTTGCCGCCTTCTCTGCTTTATTCTGTCAAAAAGATGGGTATAGAGTTTTCTTGACATAAATTTCATCTCTCCTCTGTTAGTCAACTCCCCTCGATGACTTCATAGAGTAGTTTGCACTCAATGTAATTATGAAACAAAGAGAAATTGTGGTTGGATTCAGACATGCCCCAGCATTTGTCTGATTCAGTAGGCCATTAGCAATATGATTTTTTCCTTGTAAGAAAGAAAGAAGAATAATTGAACAGCTCTATGTAGTATAACTGAATGTGTAAAAACTTGACAATATAAGGGGTAGGGTTAGTTGTAATTGTGGCAGGAGCTGAATGTGATATTTTCTGGGACTGTGGGAAAAAAACAACACTTTCACAGAGGTCTTTTTCCCATTCAGAGCCTGCTGTTTGTCATCTCTCTTGTGTAATCCCGGCATTTTAATGATATCCATTCTCCTCTGAGAGAGTGAAATTAATGAGACAAATATTACCTTGGGTATCAGTAATAGTTTCCAGCAGGATGACTCAATCATAGCAGCTTCAAAAATCAAATATAGTAGCTGAATTAGCAAATATAATAAGCAAGCTGAACTTAATTCTTATATTTAATTTCAAAATAAAAACCTAATTAGAGCAAGCAAGTGGGAGATTCATAGTCTCTGTTAAGAAGAGTTTCAAAGTGTATCTGAGAAAATTAATGGAAGCGGGAACAGAAGAAATAAACTCATTATATTACCTTGCTCTTCCCTCTCAATTTATGAAGTGCTTTGAATAAAGAGAAGCATACAAATTTAAATACACTCTTATTGACTCGGAGAAACATTGTCCAACTATTTGACAGTGAGCTAAATAGCTGTCGCGGTTTGAGGAGGGGGGCTGTT
>NW_010406779.1:8985-9325 GCF_000710305.1 Buceros rhinoceros silvestris | reverse complement strand
CAGGGGAGGTCAGGGGCGGCCAGGGGGCAAGGAGCCAGGCAGGGCATGGGGACAAGGACACAGAGATGGGACAAGGCGGGGGGGCACAGGAACAGAGACGGGACAGGACATGGAGACAGGGACAGAGATGGGACAGGGACACAAAGATGGGGAAGTGCATCTGGGTAGGGCCACAGGACAGAGTACAGGGTCGGGGCCACAGAGGTGGGACAGGCTGTGGGGACAGGGACACTGCGATGGGACAGAGTACGGGAACGGGGGAGAGCATGGGAAGAGAGACAGAGAGATGGGACAGGGCGTGGGGACAGCGATGGGACTTACAGGACTTCCTATTGCCGCG
>NW_010406779.1:8595-8860 GCF_000710305.1 Buceros rhinoceros silvestris | reverse complement strand
TACAGGACTTCCTGTTGCCGCGGGACCTCCTGCGCTCCTTGTTGGTGCAGGGCCGGGGGTTGGCATTGTGAGTCACCGATTTCACCAGCTGGTCCATGATCTCATCCGAAGCATCGTCCGGGGAGCTGGGAATGTCCCCCTGGGCTGGAGAGCCCTGGGGCGGGGTGGCGTGCCCTGTCCCTGCGCGGGGACAACAGGGATGCTGGCATCAGCCACGCCCAGCCAGCCCGGCCTGCCCCGAGTGCCTCTGCACCCCCACACCTAC
>NW_010406779.1:8043-8397 GCF_000710305.1 Buceros rhinoceros silvestris | reverse complement strand
AGGGTCTTCATGCTCTCATGACCTGCTTCCATCTGCTCCTCGGGGCCGCTGGACACCACAGCGGGCGGTGAAGCGGCCTCAGCGATGCCGGAGAACTTCTCGGTCTGCAGCGGGAGGAGAGGCAGGCGTCAGGGACCTGGGAAGCATCACGCGGTGGTGGTAGCCGGCTGAGCGGCCCCCCTCCTCGGTGATGAGCCCGGTGGGCGGCCCGTTTCTTCTGCTGCTGCAGGACGCGCTCCCGGCAGGTGCGGTACTCCAGGGCGAACTCCCGCAGCAGCTTGCAGATGGGTGTCACCTTCACGTCCCGCGCCATGCTCGCCGGGTACCCCAGGTACAGCAGGAAGGCGCGGAACC
>NW_010406779.1:5558-7822 GCF_000710305.1 Buceros rhinoceros silvestris | reverse complement strand
GCTGTTCCCGCTGCATCCCCAGGGCCCTGAGCCACCGACCTGTTGAGGATGCGTCTGTGCACCACCTTCAAGACGATGATGCGCTGGGTGCTGTCCTTGAGGAAGTCCGTCAGCTTGCTCTTCAGCACCGGCTTGGTCTCGTGCTTGGCGATCACCTTCAGGTTGTCCCAGGAGGCTCTGCACCGCCGTTCCAGCTGCACCAGAGCGGGATGTCAGCCCTCAGCCGTGCTGGTGGAGCTGGGCAGCCATGGGACCCACCCCCTTACCTTGCCGGGGTGTCATCTGCCTTGCCTCACCTTGGCAGAGCGGGTGATGGAGGCAATCTCCGAGTAGAGGTCAGTGGTTTCTGGGAACTTCTCTACCACCATCTGGCAGAGGTGGTGGAGCAGGGACTGCCGGTGCACCGTGTCCTTCACTTCCGAGACCTTCTCCAGGTAGCCCAGTTCGAAGCCTCTGCTCTGAAACCCCATGGTCTCAGCAGGGCCTCTCCGTTCCTCCTCCAGTCTGCAGGCCCACACTGAGACCCCACCGGCACTGCCCAGCCTCAGGCACCATTCCAGGCTTCCCATGGTCCCGCCTGGGCACCCAGACACCGTGGCTGGTCCTGTCCCTGCAGCACCCGAGACAGGCCATGTCCCCCCACGCCCTGCTCCTCACCTGGGAGCCATTCAGGAAGTTGCCCATGGCCAGCAGCGTGGCCAGGATGCACTTGAAGGTGTGATTTCTGGCCAACTGCTCCATGCCCACCTTCAGATCAAAGAGCGGCTCTGCAATCTCCTGGGCGAGGAGACAGACAGGTGAGACCACTCGGCCAGCCTTGGGAGGGTCAGCATTCGCTCCTGCCCAAGAGGACAACCATCTCGCGGTCAACCCAAGCCCACGCCTGCCTTGGGGACCTGCCGCCCATCCCCGAGACCCCTCGGCCAGCCTTGGGAGGGTCAGCATTCGCTCCTGCCCAAGAGGACAACCATCTCGCGGTCAACCCAAGCCCACGCCTGCCTTGGGGACCTGCCGCCCATCCCCAGCCAGGCTGGCACCTCCCGTGCGTGGACACGGCTGGCTCCCACCAGGAGCACTCCTGGCTCAGCGCTCAGCGCTGCTGGGTGGCAGCAGTGGGAGGGGGCAGGGCGGAGGGGGTACGCGGCTCTGTACCTGCTCCAGGCTCTCGTAGTCCAGCTTGAAGGCCCAGAGCTGGAGCCTGGCCGTGAGGTCGCTGATGGACGACAGGGAGAGCAGGAACTGTTCTGCAGAGCCCAAAGGCACGTCAGGGTTGGCTAACTGGGCCTCCTGGATCTTCTGCTTCTCCTCCTCGGTTGGGACCATGGTCAGGATTTTCTAGAGCCCGCAAAGAGGGATGCGTCAGACTCCAGACATGCCACCACGGGACATGTCACCACAGGCGTCCTGGCCAGGGGAAATGACCTGCATGAAGACCTTAGGGGCCAGCCTTCTCTTGAGCTCACCTCAATCCCTTCTTTATTGACCGCAAACTCATCAAAGTTGAGCACAGCCGTCTTGATGATGTGCACGGGTGGCAGCACCGTCAGGCCAATGTTGATGGCGTTGCTCCTCTTGGGGTCCAGCACCACCACCACCTTCTTCCCATCGCTGGCCTTCTGCAAAGAGACCGGATGGATGAGGACAGCCTGGCAAAGGGCTTGTCTTCACGTAAACACCACGGGCATGGGAAGCCTACCAGGGACACAGTGGTCAGCCAAACCCGGGCACAGCCCAGCACCGTCCCCATGGGGCCTCTGGGCTGCTGAGGGGACCCATCCTCAGCATACGGTAGGGGTGGCAGTGCACGTCTAGGGTCCCCACAGGAACTAAGGTCAGCCAAACCCGGGCACAGCCCAGCACCGTCCCCATGGGGCCTCAGCATACGGTAGGGGTGACAGTGCACGTCTAGGGTCCCCACAGGAACCAACAGTCTTCCTCCCACCCCTCGAGTCCCCTTGGTGGCTGCCAGCCTGCGGGCCATACCTTTGAAGTTGGCACTTCCTTTGACCGTGACTCAAAGAGATGCTCCAGTTTGGCAACATTGACCTCGACGTTCTGCAAGGATGCCCACAGTGTTGCCTGGCCGAACCTGCTTGGCCCCACAGCGCTATCCAGCTGCTTCAGCTCCTTCCAGAAGAGCTTCACTGTCCTCTTCTTCTTGGCCTGGGAGGGGCCATCTGTTGCTGAGGGGCCTGGAAGGCCTGGAGGCGGTGGGCAACCAGGGAACGCAGGAGGTGGAGGTGGAGGCGGTGGGCAACCAGGAA
>NW_010406779.1:3850-5421 GCF_000710305.1 Buceros rhinoceros silvestris | reverse complement strand
CTGCAGGAGGTGGAGGTGGAGCTGGTGGGCAACTGGGGACTGCAGGAGGTGGAGGGGGAACCTTGAGAGCTCCAGCGCTCGTTGCTTTGATGCCAGGAGGGAGGAGGGAGCCATTGGCCATGGGCCCTGTGTCCAGGATGTCAAAGTCTTCTTCTTCGCCCAAATCAGTGAAGTCCAGGTCCTTGATCCTCAGCTGCATGGGGCTGGCCTCCAGGCGCTCCCATGACAGCTCCACGTCCTTCTTGATGGGCATCATCCCAGTGTTCTCCAGCTTCTGCGTGTGGGTCTCGGCATCTATGCTGGACATGGCACGCACCAGCTTGGCGTGGGCACTGGCCACTGGCCCATCTGGAGACCTGCCACGGAGCCATGTGCCCTCCTGCTCCTGGCTGCCACCTCTCTCGGAGTCCATCTCCACCTCACCCTGGACCAGGGAGGGTGATGGGACCTCAGGGAAGACCTTCTCCCTCCCTGGCTCTGAGGAGCCCTTGGCGTAGAGCATGTCCAGCATAAACTTGGTGTCCGAGGAGATGGTGCTGCAGGAGTCGGTGGTGTCCGGCCGAGCCAAGCAAGGCCCTGCAGGGAGAGATGGGGAGGCTGGGACAGAGCTGGGGTCCCGCTCCCTGGTGGGGTGGGCTTGGATGCCCACGTTCAGAGCAGGACAGGGAGGTACCGCCCAGCTGCTCTGTGGCTCTGGGTATCACAGGAGTGGGCTGGGGGCAGAGAGGCCATGAACACCCACCCCAGGGACCCCAGCGAGCCCAGAGTCAGGAACACACACCCTGGCAGCACCTACTTATGCTGGGTGCCTCCATCCCAGGCTCTAGGGTGCCGCTGTCCCTGTCCCATGCAAGAGTGGTGGGACGCTCCAGTGCAGCATCACCGAGGACATCGAGCTGGGCCTTGGCCATGGAAGAGATTTTCTCCTTCTGGGCTGCAGCCAGGTTCTCCAAGAAGCGAGCTCTGCGAGACAGGGGTGGATGTTGGCCAGGAGCAAGGCAGGGATGGGGACGATGGGCAAAGCACACCATGCCACACAGCACAGAAACCCCCGGCACTGGCCACACCACATCAGGGACCCAGGGGACGCAGCCTCCTCCAAGCCCTGCAGAGAGACAGGTGATGCCACCATGGCCCGGGGACAGGGATGCTGCAGCCCCACGGGAGCTGAAGCCTCGTGCCGTCAGGGTGCCACCGTCACCTGCTGGTCCCAACGGACCTGGTGCTCACTGCAACCCTCGTCCAAAAGCTGCAGAAGCCAGGAGGGCACCCGGGCAGAGACTCGTGAGGACCCTCCTGCTCCTCAAGCCCTGTGTGACCAGAGACCAGATGCCTCCAGCCAGGCTCCAGCCCGAGGAAGCGCATGCCTGGAGACACACGCATGCCTCTACTTACTCAAACTTCCTCAAAATAGGCTTGTCCCCACGCAAGGAGGGGGCATCCTCCCGCCTGAGGGAAAACAGGGGTTAGCCCCCACTGCTAGCAGCCCCCCGGGGCTCGTGCCTCCTGCACGCACCCGCCTGGCAGCCCTCCATTGTGGGACCGTCATCCCACCGTCACCTTGCGGTTCA
>NW_010406779.1:0-2867 GCF_000710305.1 Buceros rhinoceros silvestris | reverse complement strand
CTCGGCTGGGGGGGAGGCCAAGGCCAGCCGCACGCTGGATGCGCTGTTGTAGATGCTGCTGGGACAGGGTCTGGAAGAAGGAGGGGACAGGGGCTGAGCGCAGGTCCCGCAGGGCTGCCCTCCCCCGGGCACTGGGAACGGACCCGAGCGCTGCTCATGCCGCATCCCAGCATCTTCACCACACACCACACCAAGGAGCATCCAACCAGGGGCCCCTCCAGCTGCACTTACTCTGCTGGGCTGCTTGGTGCGGGGACAGCCAGTGGGTCCTCGGTGGGGGACTCCTTTGGGGTGCCAGGGGACCCCAGCAGTGGCTGGGCATTAGGGCCGGACTCTGGGCAGCTGCCTTGGGCTCGCCACCCGCGCCGGCCTTCCTCGGTCCTCCTCCGCTCTTTGCGTACCCCCGAGGGCGGCTCTTCCACACCATCCTCCAGCTTGAGAGCACTCTGCAGAGGGGTCGGGGCGGCATGGCACCGGGCACGGCAGCCCTGCCACCCCACACACCCGTCCTCCACGCTGCTATGGGATCTTGTGGGAGCCCCACTCACTTCGTAGAGCACGAACTGCTGCTTCAAGTCGAGGTCGGTGCCTTTGCTGCCCAGGTACTGCTGCACCACTCGCTCCATGCCCTGCTGCTCCAGGCAGTCCGTCACGTCGTAGAAGGTGTCCTGGTCTGGGAGGGCTGCCAGTGTCTGAGCAGGACCAGAGGGATGCTGCTGGGACCGGCATGACCCACGCTAAGCCCCACCAGCGTGGCACCCTGCCACCCCCCTGGACCTTGTTGATCAGTGTCACGGCGAACACCAGCAGCTCCGTGTCGGCCCCATGGCGTTGCTCCAGGATGGCCATCAGGTTGGACCACGGGCACGTGCCTGGGAAAAGTGACATGCAAAGTTGACACAAGGGCCATGAGGGGACACGGTCCCCCAGCAGGGACCTGTCAGGTGGCTGGGGCTGCACCCACCTCTCGCCTGGTCCACGGTGTTGACAGCGCGGATGAGGAGCAGAGCGTTGGGCTCTGTGTACTCCACCCCAGGGGCCATGAGGGGACACGGTCCCCCAGCAGGGACCTGTCAGGTGGCTGGGGCTGCACCCACCTCTCGCCTGGTCCACGGTGTTGACAGCGCGGATGAGGAGCAGAGCGTTGGGCTCTGTGTACTCCACGAACACCAGCAGCAGCTTCAGCGCCATCTTCACCACCAGGCGAAACTGGGACAAGGAACAGCAGCTGGGATGGCGCCGGGGGGCTGCCAGCACAATGCTGGGGCACTGCGAGGTGGCTGTGCCCGTGACCCAGGGCCGGGGGCTTTGCCATGGAGCCAGCTGTGATTCTGATGGCCGAGGGGCACTGGGAAGGGACCCAGAGCAGGACCCTCTCACTCAAGTTCTGTGCCCAGGAGCAGAGTCACATCAGGACGGGGAGCTCTGGGGACGCTGGGTGACTTCCAGATGGGTGGGAGCAGGACCCAACACACCCAAAGGTACCAGGGCACTGAGTCCGAAGGCGAGAGCGGGGTAAAGCCCCCGAGGGACGGTGCAAGGGGACAGCCATAGTCAGGGAAGGGGGGTGCAGCGGCAGCACAGGCAGCCACCCAAGGGCAGCAGCACTTACCAGGCTTCCCGTCAGCGTGTACAGCCATTGGACGGTCTCGTTGTGGTTGATGACGCCCTGCATCCCGTCCACGAAGAGCATGATCTGGCTCAAGGCTGCCAGGCAGAGAGCAGGCAGGGTCAGGACGCTCCCCGCCCCGCTCACATCACCACGCCGAGGGCACGGTCTGGCAGCTGCCCGTGAGGTAGCCCAGGCAAACTCGCCTCGCCAGCTTGCGCCACAAGTGCCAGCTTTCCTCCCTGGGGATGAGAGGTGCCCTGGACCCAAATACCAACCCCGGAGGATGTAATTCTGGTAGTTCTGGTCGGCCTCAGCCCCCACTTTGATCAGGCACGTCAAGCCATCCAGGTTGACGAACTCCGGCACCAGGTCCTTGTCCTCCTGCGGGGCGGAGGCCAGGTGTCACGGCAGCGCGGGGCGGCAGGGACAGGCAGCCAGCCCTGGGGGAGCCCCCCAAGGATCCCCACCACTCTGCCATCACCGTACCTGAAAGAGCTGCTTGAGGGATAAGAGGGCCCGCCGCAGCTCCGGGCCCTGCGAGTTGTACAGCTTCTCTGGAACGAACCGAGACGCCGTGTGACGGGCTGACCCACAGGCACTTGCTGCTGAGCTGGGGCTCCGAGACGCTCCCCGCTGCCCAGGAAAGCCCCTCACCCCTGCTCAACCCCTGTGCATCACCCCAGGATGCTGGTGTTGCCCTCGGCTGTCGGACACGCAGGGTGGAAGCAGCTGCAGCTCCACAACTATTTATTTCAGCTCTGCCAACTTCTAGTTTTCTTTTATGAAAAAGTGAACCTTTTCCTCTGTTTTTTTTCTGCCCAGTAATGACAGAAATATCCCTTCGGGTTTCCTGTGTAGAACCGAAACAGGAACACGGGCAGGAGGCTGAGCTACTTTTAGCTGTCCCTCCCCTGGCACAGCGCAGGCACGGTCTCGGAGCCCCCAGCAGCTCCGTGGCTTGGGAAGAGCCAGAGGACGGGGACGGGGAGGACAGCAGCGTGACACCAGCAGCTCGGGGACAATAGGACGGTCACTGGGCTGGAGGCTGGATGGAGACTACGTGCTCGTGGGGATGGAGCCTGTGGGCAGGAGCCAGCACAGAGCAGCTGAGGTAACGGGAAGCCAGCAAGCCCTGCTCCAACGAGCAGAGACCAAAGTCATCGGGAGCCAGACTTCCCGCTCCAGGAATCGAGCTGTCTGAGCATCCCGAGCTATTTGGGTCAGCCTTAGAGCTGTAGCAAGCCAAAACCAAGCC
>NW_010406778.1:1152-2425 GCF_000710305.1 Buceros rhinoceros silvestris | reverse complement strand
TCATTGATCTGCCACTGGGAAGGGTGACAGCTGCGTATGTGAAAAGCAGGTGCCAGGACTCAACAGACACGGTACAAGCATGGTTGCAGTAGTAGCCAGTGCAGCACCATTACAAGGCTGGCTCAGGGGTGGGCACACCCAAACTGGGGAAGAAGTACAAAGAGATTGAAACGACGAGAAGTCTTCTTAACTCTCTGGGAGCCTGTGGACTTTTTTGTGACTGGTGTCATCAGCTCAAAGACTAACTGCAAAGGACTGTACTGCATGGCTGACTATGGGGACTTTGTCCCTGGAATGAAGGGATTTCTGCAGGAGTGACTTCAACTAAGTGCAGCACGAAACTACTCACTGGGATCAAGGTGGGGAGTACTGGCGAGAGCAGAGAAATGATGTGAAGAGGCTCCCACAGTTCTGGCAGGCCTATGATGGACTGGGGCATACAGGGAAAGGGAAAGTCAGGAAAGGGAAAGTCAGGAAAGCAGCTGAGGGACGTGAAGAATGAACTCTTCTTCGGCAGGAGCAGCTATAGGAAGAAAGTATAACGCTGCCAAGAGCTGCCCAATCAGGAGCTCTCAGCAGCTACAGAGCTTTACTGAAAGGAGGCACAGGAGGAGGGACAGTCAGGAAGAATTCATCCTGTGTAGTGTTTGCCAGGCAAGGCTGGGGTGGCAGGGGGGCTACAGGGGTGTATTCTGCGAGAAGCTGCTAGATGCTTCCCTCACATCCCATAGAGCCAGAGGAAGCCAGCTCCAGGACAGACCCACAGCTGGCCAAGGCTGAGCCCAACAACAGCAGTGGTAGTGCCTCTGTGGTGACTTTTTTAAGAAGGGGAAAAAAGTTGCTGTGCAACAGCAGCTGGAGAGAGGAGTGAGAGCATGTGAGAGCAACGACTCTCCAGAGCCCACGGTCAGGGAAGGAGTGGGTAGGAGGTGCTCCAGGCACAGACCTGTAGACGCATGGAGAGAGGAGCCCATGCTGGAGGAGGTTTGCTTGCAGGACTTGTGACCCCGCCACACTAGAGCAGTCTTCCCAAAGGACTGCACCTCATGGAGAGGACCCACCCTGGAGCACACTTATCCCATTTGAACTTCTCTGGGTCCTTCTATACACTCAACAGCTATGCAGAATCACAGCTTCACAAAAACAGTAGGGAAGCCACTTCTCAGAGATGAAATGCAGATGCCTCCTCCAAGGCCTCTTCCTGCCAAACTCCACAAAGTCTGAAGAGTAGCAGAGCTGGTAACTCCTCCTGGCCACAAGCAAATTGTAGGTG
>NW_010406778.1:0-1003 GCF_000710305.1 Buceros rhinoceros silvestris | reverse complement strand
CACAAGCAAATTGTAGGCTGAGTGCTAGAATAAGCTTGCAGAAAATACGAATATGGGCATCATATTTTTGTAATTAACAGGGGAACAGATGTGTTGGTACCCACCACAGTGCCTTTTATGAAATCGGATATCCTTTCCATTTGAAAAATACAGTGACTCTAATTTTTAGATATGAGTTTCAAAGACTTTTTTTTAAATTTCCTACTACTGCACCTCAATTAACAAAGCATCTACGTAAGAGTAGCTTTGGCTCTTCCTTTACTTTCACTACCCAGTATAGGGTGAACACTCCTCAGGCTAGGTCTGGGCATGTACTAAGAGAGGGTGGGGAAGAGGTAATTTTAAATGTGAATCGGGGAATACATCAAGCCTTTGGAGGTCTGTGCTTGACCTTTAATGACAGGACAGGCAGCAAGACAGACAATTTCTCCCCCTGCTGCTTTGTGCATCTGTTGAATGGATGCAGGTATGCTGGTTCATGCCTTTTCTAGAGGGAGAAGGCAATCAGGAATCATCGTTTCTTTCACTGGGTGATTGCTAGGGCAGCTGGAGTCTTCAGTTTGGGATTTGCCACTTGTCCCATTTCTGGATAAGACTGTTGAAATGACAGGTGTAGAACCTATATACTTTTTGCAGGCATAAAGAATATACATTAAATGTAAAAATACACAACAGACCCATAACCAACACATTTTAAGTGTAAGGACATTTACAATAAGTGGCACAAACCACCTTTATTAAGATTTTAATTCTTCTTTTATGAAAAATGAATAGGATTCTTTTTTCCCTTGTACGCAGAGGAAAAGCAAACTAATGGCAAAAACCAAGAACACTTTATTTCAATACCATCTCTGTAGCCACAAAGATACAACTATTTAACAGACAAGAAATACTGTTTATTGCAGACTTTAAGCTGATTCATGTGAAAAAGGCACTATGAAAATTAATCAAACTAGGTGATTAAATTTGTCTAAATTAAGTGATATTACATATTATATATAAT
>NW_010406777.1:93837-95715 GCF_000710305.1 Buceros rhinoceros silvestris | reverse complement strand
TGGACGGCGGCCGCTGGCAGTGCTGTGGCCGTCCCGCTGTGCTGAGGTGAGTGGGGTGGAGAGGTTGAGCCTGTGCTACCTGGTTCTGCAAGCGTATTAAGGCCCTTTCAGCCTCCTTTCCCCCACCTCAGCTCCTCTGCTAGACACAGGGGTGAGGCCGCTGGGGCTTGCCCGGGCCTCAAGGCCGTTGTGTTCCCTGTGTCAGGGGCAGAGGCTCTCCCTGAGGCCAGGGAGGAGCGTGTTGGCCCTGTCCTGAGGATGAAGCAGAGGAGAGGGAACCCCAGCGACCCCTGTCCTCGCTGTGGCCAGGCTGTGCTGTGCTGGAGCAGGCTGGCTGGGGAGGATTCACCTCCTTCCAGCCTTTCTGATCATCCTACACCCTGCAGCTTCACCCTCAGGGCAGTGAAGGGCTTTGTGGAGGAAGCAGGAGGTAAACTGAGGCACAGCATGGCCACACAAGGGAGTCCTAAGCCAGTCTGAGAAAGGCCCCAGGCCACAGGGTGAGTAGCTTGTACTGGGCAGAGAGTGTGCTCGGGGCCTGTGAGCGCAACACTTCCAGCAGAAAATGTGGGTTTTCTGCCCAGCAAAGAACTTTTATTTTCAGACAGAAATCCTGGCTTTTTCAGCTCTTTCCAGCATAAAGCATAATGTCTTGCCTCTTTGACATATCTCTAAGCTGATGATGTCTTAGGCCAGTTCTAGGAGGAGTAATAAGAATAATCATTATTTGTCACATCTAATCCAGCCTTATATCCTGTGGGTCTCAAAGCTTGTTAGTGGAGAGCAGGGCTAATTCTGCTTATCTCTGCCACCTGCGTCCCGCTCCTGAAGGCAGGGTTTTGACTGGGCTGTGTAAGCCTGCAAATCTCCTCTGGGTAAAAGTAGCAAAATAGCCTTAGATCCTGGAGCGTCCTCAAATGGGAAACTGAGGCACAAAGTGGGCAATTTGCCTTTAAGGAAATTAGTGGTAAAATGCAAGAGTCTAGTCTACCAGTCTGATTTTGCCTCTTTCTGGAAGTTAATGTTGCCCAGTACTTCATCAAATAAAAAAAAAGAAAAAATGAGAAGGATGGATTTTCCAGAGCGAAGCTTGGGCACAGTTGTTTTTGCATAACAGTGAGTCAAAACTGCCCTCTCCTCTTTTTTACAATATGTTTTAAAGCAATTCTTTAATTTCTGGGTGACTGAAAGACAAAAGCAGCTGAAAACCTCTCCAGTTTTCTCTTGATCTGATGGTTTTTTAATTGTAATTATGAAACTGCCCCATTATCATATTGTGATGCGGAGCCTTTCAAGTAATGAGAAATTCAAGTGGAGTCTTGATTACCTCCCCTGAGAACAAAATGTGATGGGGAGGACAGAGGAAGGGGGGTGGGAAATACTGACAAGTTTTATAATAATAAAATAAAGAAAAAATTAATCATGGATCCATTAGTGTTAATACAAATGCTTTATGACTCACCTCAATCATTTTACATTATTTAATAACAGAAAGTCATTATTTCCTGGGAGAATTAGGATAAAGCCTGTTGGGGGGATTGTGTGGTTTTTGTTTTTTAAAGTAATGTGGTAACTAAAAATTGGATTTTAGCTGTAGTTTGAGCAAGACAAGGTGGGGGGATGCTTTAACCCCTCCCAGGTACAGCCCTTCTTGAGCTTCGTGTGCTCCAGGGGTGTGGGGAGCACAGGGGCTGATGGACTTAGAAGGGGTTTCCCTGCTTCTGGTGGTCCAAGAAAGGGGAGGGATGGTACCCGGGGGAGAGGGAGAACTTTGGGAAAGCCTCCCTGCATAGGTCCTGCAACAGCTCAAGCCACCAGTTGGTTTTAGTGTTCCCTCAGGGTGGTGCGTTGGCTTTGCAGAGGTAGGAGGAGGTTCAG
>NW_010406777.1:88090-93745 GCF_000710305.1 Buceros rhinoceros silvestris | reverse complement strand
TGTGTGCCGCTGTATTTGCTAGATGGTTGGTCTGAGCAGCAGGACGGCTGGGAGCAGTGAGGGGCATAGACTGGCTCTGAGATCCAGGCACGCTGGCTGGATGTGGGCTTCTTGCTCAGTCTCCTCTTAAACTGACCTCACATCTGTCTCCGTACTTCAGTCGTTCTTGTTTCCAGTGATGCTGCTACGCTCAATGTTGGTTCTTAGAAGTGGAGTTTAAAAGTGTTGTGGGCTGCCTCCAGGCCGGTGTTACGAAAGGATTATCTTTTCATGGGGAAGGCATCCCCAGAATGAAGCAAGGTGCCCTGTCCCTGGCCAGGTGAATAGTTCCCAGCTGTACCTCAGAAGGGTACAGCGGGGCCCTCGTTTGAGGCTGCCCAGGGGATGCTCACAGTGGTCCGGTATGAGTCCGTGTCGTTGCTCTGGAAAAGTCGGTATGTGGCAGGATGGAGGAGCCATAAGCAGGATATTTCTGTTCCCTCAGCCTGTGCCCATCAGTGTGATGACACGGGGACATGTTCTCCTGCAGCTGAGCCCTGGGTGCTGGCGGGCTCCTCTGTGGGAGGTGAGTGAGTCAGCTCCGGGAAGTGGCCTCCTGGCAAAGGCTGTGTGAGTTACAAAGGGACCCGAGGCATCTCCCGGCATGGGAGGTGGCGCTGCACAAGGGTGCTCTCTGACTCAGCTTTTCAGGCTGGGGGAGCTCATTGGCTTCTGAACTGCAGAGACTAATGGGGATTGTGCTTGCGCTTGCCAGGAGGCAGGTGTTGAACCAGAAGGTTACATGCTACCTGCACACAACCTGGTGAACTGCGAGGAACAGGGATTACATGCAGCTTGCTCTGGAAGTCAGGCTCTGTGAGCAGTTGAATTCCAGTCACTCCGCAGCGATGGGAGTTCAGGCTGAAAGTGTTGTGTTCCTCGCGTTGCCACTTTGCCGGTTGCCAGTGACAAGGCATGTGAATGCTATCTGCGGCTGCAGCCGGCTGCCGCGGGGATTTGCATGGGGAGGTGGCAGAGTCACCTTTTGACAACACTGGTGGGAACCTGCTGGGGGTCCTCAGGATAAGGGCTGCTCCAGGGTGCTGGGATGACCCCCTTATTGGCTGCTGAACTGCTGGTCCTGTGTCTCCGGGAGGGACCTCAGTTGACAGACACTTGTCTGGGTGCTCAGGAACCAGAGGGATCCACAGCTTGTTCCAAATGATCCACCACTCCATGCTTCTGTGCCTCAGTTTCCCCATCTGTAAAATGGGGATTGATACAGATGTAGTCCTATGGAAAATGCCTTAGCATCTGATTGGAAAGCCCTGCTTCCTGAAAACCTATCCTTCCACTTGAAAAGAAGGTTAAATTAAGTATATTTTCCACCAAAACCTGTTTAAACAGGATCTCTGTCTCATACTTGTGGAATTCTTTGTGAGTGTTGACTTAATAACAGCTTAAAATGACCTTGCTGTTGAAACTGAAGCTGTTTATATGATGAGCCTTTTCCTGCCCCCTCGGGTACTGCTGTCGTGGGGTCCTGGGTGCTTTACGTGCTCAGGCCAAGAACCAGTGTCTGCCTCAAAATGATTACAGACGATGGGCAAAGGAGGAGTTATTCCTCTCACCTCACCATGAGGAGCTGAAGGACAGAGGCAAAGGTAATTTTCTGGGGAGGTCAGCTTCTGTACCAGGGCCAGCACTGACTTCTCTGTGACTCAGGCCAGTATTTTAAAGAATAAACCCTGTCCTTTCTATCTAGGGAGAGCCCAGCTGCTTAATCCAGCTGTGGGAAACACGGCGTGTAATGGTTTCAGTGAGGGCTGGGGAAGCTGGGAAAAGCTCCTGCCAGACTGAGGGCATCCTGAGGACACTTGCTACTGTCTGTTTACCTGAGCACCGTAATTGCTCAAGCTATTTGCTACATGAGGAGTCAGAAAGTGACAGAGGCAAACAGGACACCCAATTTTCTGTGGAAAGTTAACTTTCCCCAATTGCAGTTGAAAGCTTAGTTCTTTTGACCTAATTTCACACTCCAAGGGTTAACTGCTCTCTGTGGTATGGCGGGCCCTCCAGTGAGTGCAGCCAGACAATGCCATTTAAGTGAATATTCGTAGCCTACAGAAGTCCTGGAGATAGCTCCATCTTGCTCACAGTAGGTGTTACATTAGCTGCTCAAACCATATTCCAGTAAATTAGAGCTGGGCTGATTTAGACAATCACTGGGTCATTCTTTCCTCCAATTCCCAGTCTCACACAGAGATAACAGCAGCTGGGGAAAAGCAGGGAGGTGGACGAATAGCAGTTTCCTTGCTTATTAGGGGTTAGATGCAGTCTTGAGTCTGTGATTTGCAGAACACGACTGATACCAGCAACAAAAGCCTCAAAGTTAAATGATGCAGTATTTGTTTCAGGTCTAATAAAGACACTTAAACAAACGCCAGGCACTTTCTTCCTCAGGCAAGTCAATGCATTAAAATGCCTTTATAAACCAGAATGAAACCTCTGGTGAGCAGGAACTTAAGGGTGCCAGCTGGTCAGCCTGCAGCTGGTCAGCAGCACACGTGGGAAAGCGTGGCCAGAGCCCTGGCCTGGTGTCAGGCCACACAGTCAGTGGCGTGTGCTGGGTGACTCTAGACATTTGTGTGCTGCTTCATAACCTCCAGCTGTCACAAACATTTTGCAGCATTTTTGTACATCACCTAGTGCCAGAGGAAGTTGATTTTTGTTTGGCCTGTGAATACCACAATAAAATGCTGTTATTGGAGTGAGTGACCTGACCTGCTTGTGTCAGCTAGTGAGTAAAGAGCTTGGAGCTCTTCTGCAGCCCTCCTGTGTGGTTTGGCTTTTTCTTCAGTCAGAAGCATGTGCTACTTTCTTTAGGAACTGGGTAAACTGATATCAGAGAAGTGTTGTACCGAGGAGATGTGCAGGTGTTCAGAGGCCTTTTTTTAGCACAGTTTAAGCCTCCAGTCTGACAAAATATTAAGCAAGTGCTTAAAGAGAATAGTCTGCCTTAGGGTGTGTGACTGACCAGATTGCTTGAAGCTGCGCTGCCACAGTGCCACGCAGAATGCGGAGAGGGGCCGGTGCTGCTCCCCAAGGCAGCCAAGCCATGACCTCTTCTGACACTATTATGTCCCCGGCAGTGTAAAAACACAGCATGAATGCTCCAGAAAGCAGTGACTGCAGGTAGGCAACAGCTTCAAGGGATTAGGAAGTGGGAGAGGAAGCAGCAGAAGACAGGAGCCAAGGTGGTGTGTAATTTAAAAGGGAAAAAGGCTGTTTGTTTAGCTCTGGAGGATCAGTTGTTGCTTACCTTGATGTTTTCAGCTCTGGTGTGAAACACCGTGTTTCTGAAGGTGTGTCCAAGCCAGGGAGCTGCTGTAAGCTTCAGCATACAAATAGAAAGGGCACCACAGCGAGAGAATTGTTTATCTATTCCCATCGCTCCCTTTAAAACTCACTATAATGATGTTGCTATGACCCAGGACTATCATATGTGCCTCAGGTAACACAGATATATAAATACCTGAGTTTATTATACTTGAAAGACCTTTTGAAAACTCAGGGGGAGAGAGAAATTGTGGGATCTAATCTACCATCCCTGAGGGAGAAAATTAGCCCACGGGTAGTGCTAAATGATACTGCGACATTTGGATGCTGAAGGAAGAGAACGTCGTTTATGGAGTGGGTCAGCTCTGTCCTGGGGGGAGGACTGGGGCTAAGTGGGATTTGGCTTTGAACCCTCGTGCTAGGCATGCTGCCCTCTTGGGACAACACAAGATCTCCTTAAATCCTGGTTGCGTTTCTGTAGCCCTGGGCTGGGCTGCAGCCTGCAGCCCTCCTTGCTCTGATGTGGAGTGCTGGGTGAGATTAGACTGCCTTGAACAGAGAGGCCTTTGGGACCAGGGAGTCAAAGAGCAGTGGAGATGGTGTATCAGCAGGTACAGATCAGATTAAGGTTTTACTGGGAATACTGTAGAAACTCCTCACCTCCCTACCTGCCTGTGCCCTGGCCATTTTCAAATGTTCAGGGTGGAGACTGAAGGTTTCTCCCTGTTGCCCTGCACTGTTCTGCAGAAAACGTTTGCTGCAATGAATGTGACAGTTCTCCTTAGCAGCCTGTTGTGGTGGTGAGCTCAGCTAGTCTAACATGTTTTTCTTGCGTGCTCAATCATGTTGTATTGATGATGACAAAGGTGTTTGCCACAACTTAGCTGTAAAGTTCTGAAGGAGTTATTTTCTGAGTGATGTTTAAAACTGCCAAACACAGCCATGTAGTTTGATTTTGGGCACAAAGAGTTGTCCTGGGGATTGGCTGAACTATCAGGCTTCCTACTTGGTTACTCTTCAACCTGCATGGCTGCTCATGTGCATGCAAAATCCTCCTAGTCTGAGCTGATAGCATTTCATAATCTGTTTTAGCCTAGGAGAGACCTGAGGTCCAGGGCTTGGGGGATGAACAGCCGTTGCTCTCAGAGCTGCTGTGAAATCAGGGCCTCTGACCTGTCAATCTAGTCACAGCAGCTGCAGTGGGTACCCAGTGGGTGGAAGATCTCGTTCCCTGGGGCTTTGCACAGACAAACCCCAGGAATAAATGGACCTAGAGTGGCAATGTTTCCCTCTGTGCTGAGGGCTGAGCCCCGCTAACCAGGGAGGTGCTCTGCTAGTGGAAGCAGAGACTTCCAGGGCTTGGCATGGTCACAGGGGGATTCTCGGTGGCACAGCAGCATCGATTAGGGACTAGACCTTTCAGCAGCAGTTGGAAGCACGGATGTAGCCAGAACTGCATTAACTGATAAAAAAGAATGCTTCTTAACATGTTACAGTTCCTGTGAAACGTGTTGCCACAGGAAGCCATCTAGGCCAGGCACTTAACAAGAGTCACCAAAGGGGTGGACACGGCTACAGATGGCAAAAATACGTAAAAATGTGTTAGCTAATGATGATAAATTCTGCCGCAGGTTTATTACACCGCGCATTTAAGCCAGTCTCTTCCTGGTGGAGCCCAGGCTGGTACTTAACGTGAGGAGCAGACAGGTATTGGATCTGACGTGGTTTGGCAGCCTCTCGATGGGGCAGTGTGTTTGACAAGGACCTGATCCTCGTGCCTTTAGCTGGCTCAGTGTCATGGCTCTGTCACTGTGCCTCTCCCCTGTGTACCAAAAAAATCTTCATAGTCTGAACAATAAAAGTGGGAGTGCAAAGGTGAAACCAGCTTTCTTCCCCCTAAAGAGGAATACATTTCCCAGATCATTACGTTTTTGGTTCATGTGCTGAGGGTTTCTCTCCCTGGGAAGCTTTTACAGAGATTGAATCTGATCATTGAAAAACTCATCTGGAAAACGGGTAGATGCAAGTATGAAATGCCTCCCTCCCTCCCTGCTTCCCCCTTCTTTCCTCTCTGTAAACCCAGAGAGAAAAAGCTTGATGGTAGGTTTAGCAGGTTTTAATTATCATTTATTGCCTAGGTGAGGTCTCAGGCCTCTTGTTCTGGATTAATCTCCAGAGAATGGATCTTAACTTCTTATTATCTGCTTGAGGTGAGTGGATGGTCAAGGCATGTTTTCCAACAGAAATTGAGGTTTTCTCTCATGCCTCCTGAGCTTCCCATTCAGTGCTGGAGGGATGATGAGCCTCCTTTTAATAGCTGGATTTGTCTTCATTCCT
>NW_010406777.1:87139-87999 GCF_000710305.1 Buceros rhinoceros silvestris | reverse complement strand
TTCCTGCTTTGGTTATAAATCCAGATTCTCAATCCGTGTGTTCCTCTGTGCTTATCTTTCAAGAATGTAAAATATTTGTAGAGATTGGAGGGTTCCCATGTGGAAATAAAACAGTACAGGAATGTTACTGCAGCAGGAGTGTTACTGGTGGGAGGAAAGAGGAGCCCTGTGCTCTGAGGCCTCATTTTCCAGCCCAGTGTTTGCAATGGTAGAAGCGATCTTCTGTACTTCCCCAGCTCTCTTGTGAGGCAATCTTCAACAACAGCCTTTCCTATTAATATTCTCCATAACAGATAACACCATACAATGAGAGCCTTTTAGATAAAGACTATAATTCATACTTAAAACAGAGGCTGTAACCTGCGTGTTAACTGAATGCAAAAGGTTCCTGTGCATGTTAAACTGATCCTGTCCTTTATGGGAACTTGATCACAGACATAATGCAAAATGCAAAGACAGTGGACTCGATGCTGTTAGTGTGCATGCTGAGGTCACCTTGATGGAGTGAGCTGCATAGGTGACAACCAGGGCTTGTTCAAGTTGTTCAGCGTACACAGTGTGGGGGGCAGAGGAAAATCTGTGAACCAGAAGGTTTTAAACCCTTCTGGCCATACAAAGGCAGTGAGCAGGAAGAATGGGTGTTTTGGCTAAATGTAGGTATTGTTCCAGTGAGGTGAATCTACGTCCTACATCTTTGCTCACTTTCACTTAGCAAAAACTACTGTCACAAATTATAATGATTAAATTTGCTCCTCGAGATACAAATCAGGTCCCCTGGGAGCCAGAGGACAGCAGATTCCCAAAGAGGAGCTGGCAGTGGCAGGCCGAGATCCTGACATGGACTTGCCAGTGTCGTGTAG
>NW_010406777.1:81529-87048 GCF_000710305.1 Buceros rhinoceros silvestris | reverse complement strand
GTGTAGGTGCCAGCAGCGGTATGGACATAGCAGGTGGCTCTGTGAAGGCAGATGAGTCCTGGCAGGAGGAAACTTGTCCTTGCCTGGGTCAAACATGCTGATCTATGCCCCTAGCAGCCAAAGTTAATTGTGCACCTCTGTAGGGGTCTGCACTGAATCGCGTATGGGCTTGTGGGAGATTGTCCCTGCCCAGAAGATACAGCAGGGCAAAGAGGAGGCTTCAATGGCCACGCACCAGGGAGGGAGTTAAATCGGCCTTGTCGGAAGCTGTTGAAAGCTGCTTGCACACAAAGCCAGGCCCACACTGCTCTGTAAGTGCTGGAGGATGGTTAGCGTTAACAGGAGAACGCTGCCCTGTCAGGGCCTGCTTTTATTCCCCACACTGCAAACACTTGTTCTGGTTATAAATGGCTCCATGAAGAATTTATTTCTTTTGCTGTTTCTGGGCTCTGTATTCCCCAGCTTAAGTTTTAGGGCACAGAGGGATATCACTCTTGCTTTGTGTCTTGCTGTCCATCTCCTTCCTGTGCTCTTTTTCTTTCCTCCTACAGCAGAGCCATTTAGACATCCATAAAACTCCAATAAAATTTTCTCTCCCACATACTTCTGCAAGAGCAGAAAAATATCTGCTTCACTTCACAGACATTTTGATGGGGGGGGAAGAACTTTATATTAAAGTGAATAGTGAGTAAAATAACAAGCAGAGAAAAAGGGCGGAGGTGCTCCCACCAGCTCACCTTCAGAGCAATTATGCCATATAAATCTCCTGTTCAGGGAGAGCCAAGGAGAGCCAAACCCAGCACCAGTTGGTGTGTCCTGCATGGAGAAATAGTCTTAGTACTAATGCAGCTTGGCTGCAGGCCAGCTGCCTGCGTGTAGAAACATATTTAAACCATTGAATAAGCAGGGTATAAACAAGAATTTTCAAAGTTTGGTGTTTTTTGCAACTCCAGGCAATGCGAATTAGAGACTGCAGTTATTAAGTTCCCATCTGGTGGCTTCTTTATGAAGGAATGATATTTGCATGTTTCCAGCAGAGAAAAGCTGTTTTTAGCTCAGATAAAATGGAACATTTTGCGATGGTATGGGAAATAACAGATGATGCTGATTTTAGCAACTGGGGTTGTAGGTTTCACCAGCTGCCCTTTAACAAAAAAAATATTTATCTTTAAGTAAGGGGATTTTTCCATTATGTTTTTCCATAACACCCATTGACTTGGAAGACTTTGGCCAGAGGAAATGATGACATCTTTCAGAGAAGGGAACAGCCCATTGGGTCATCTTCTGGATTTGTTGGCCCTCAGTGCATTTTTTTTTTTGCCTTTTGATTTCAGCAAGGTGCAGGGCAGGTGTAGCCATAGGTCAGCAATGCGCAAAAGGGCTGATTATTTCTTTCTTGTTAGAGTGGTTAGCAGGGAGGATTCGCAGCCGCTGCACTGCATTGCCGCTGCGGGGATTGTTAATATTCCAAAACACACGAGGCAGGAGCTGCATGGATTAGCCTACAGGGAGCCAGTGCCTGGCTGATTTTGAAATACCTTCTTCCACCACAGCAAACTGCATGTGGTTCTGGAAGTGGACACAGCTTTCTGAATCCGCCTGTTGAAGCGGGCACTGCCAGCCCAGAGCCTTGAAAACCATAAATACAGCTTGGGCACAACTGAGCCACGCCAGTGTGCAGACACAAGTGCTTTCCCACCCAAACAGCTGCTCTGCTGTCACAGCCAAGAGCAAGGGGGGAAGTAATGCCCCAGTGGAGCTACAGCTTTGGGGCCACAGCAGGAGGCTCTACCCAGGCTCAAAACAGTGCCAGCATCCTCCTTCCCACCCTGGCCAAAGCTTAGCAAATGCAGAGGAATTAGGGGCAGGTACGGTGTTAGCTGCGTGATCGCTTTGGCAATGGACACAGCTATCGGAACGGGTTTCACACCCCATTTGAAGCCTGGCAGCAGAACAGCATTACTGTTGCACTACACTGCATAAACCTGTAAGAGTGGTGGGGTTTTTATAGTAACTTGAGCTATTTGGAGTGTTTTAGAAGGCAAGTCTGCTATTCCCAGAGAAGATTGCTGGCCTGCCACCAAGTCTTATAAGATCACTGGGGTGTGCTTGGTTCGAATAGGGATGCTGTGGTGGGATTTGGGGGAAGGGTTGTCTTTGCCAGGCTCCTGCTTTTCTCTTTTGTACAAAGGAAGATGCAGCTCATGGTGGATCTGAGACTTTTGCTGGTGGTGGTAGTGTCCAAGAGAGCCCAAGTTTGGGAGTTCCCTTGGCTCATTTTTCTTGCTCCTATCTTAAAAATAAGATCAAGTCCTTCCTCCAGCATTGAGAAGCCTCAGCCTGGCTCTGTGTGTAGTGTTGTAGCCTCCACGCTTCTCCAGGACCCGCCTGTGCAGGCTGGAGATCAGCTCAGCTAGTGGTACCTACTCCTGGAGTAAGAGTGATGCTGCAGTTCAGGTCTGCAAATACCTACATGGCTGCAAGCTTAAAGGGCAAAAGGAGTCAGTTCTCTGCAGGGCACTACTGCAGGCACTTCAGTTACACTTTTCTCCTTCTTTCTTCCTCCAAGGTTTTCTGTTCGTGGATAAACACACAAAGCAACGATTCTGTGGTTCAGAATGGCTTGGGAGCTGCTCTTTCCAGAGACAGGAATACCCAGACAGCGATCAGGAGCTCAGCCAGGTATGTGTTATCTGGACCCTATGGGTTGACAATGGAGAGTCCTGAGCCACTGAGCTTATTTCATGCTTAACCACAGCCCAGCAGATCCCCCACTTTGCTTGAGGCTGGCTGGGCTGCTCTGCAGATGATCTTGTGATGTTATGACAGTCCAGAGAGCCATTATTCCAAGCGCTTGCCAATCACCAGACTGCTGCCAGTCTGTGTCAAATGAAGCATCCCAGGCCCTGTCACACTAAATCCAGTAGCTCTTTCATTTAGAGCAGAGCAGTTTGTTTATTTGTGTTCCTCCCCTCCTTTTGGGATGCCACACTTAATCATCTCAGGGGTTTGGTCTGCCTGTGCAGAGCCTGTAACCACAGCAAAGCTCAGCGCCCCTTAAAGGGCCCCTCATCCTTGGGCAAATGATGCTGTTGAGGGATTTGCTGTGGTGGTGTTGTGGAAAGAGATGGGTGTAAGTAAGGGGGAAAGCGAGGAATGCTGGTATGGCTGGGAGCAGGGTTCCAGATCAATCTTCATCAGTCATTCACAGCAGTTCAAGGGCAGAGTCTCAGCCTGATGTGTGCTTCTCTGCTCTCTGATGAAAATAAATGATGCACAGCAGTGTCACATCTGTTTGCACCAGTCAAGGCTATGCAGCACCTCTGTGCCTCAGTTTTCCTGACTTGAAAATGGGAGGGGTGCGAAGTAGTCCAGTCTCCGGAAAGGGGAAGATCAGCAGGTGCCCTGCTGCAAACATGTGGAGGGATGAAGTGAGAATGGGGGGTTGTGTGGCTTCGGATGAGGATAAGCTTGCTCACAAGTGTTAGGGTACAGAGCTGAATTTTTCCAAGACAGTGTCGCGAGTGAGCTGGCGCCCTCACCATCGCTGCCAAGCAGCTCCTGCCCTCTGTGCCACACCACCAACCACGGCAGTGGAAGGAGCGGGAGTGCTCCTGGAGCATGGGTTTCTTGGCTATGCTGCTGCTTGGGCAGAGGTGTCTCTGAGAGGAGAAATGCCCGATTCACACAGGGGCTGCGGGTGGAGGGTGCAGAGAAAAGTCTGTACAGAATGGAGAAAAGAAGGTGAAAATTATGATGAGTGGGCTGGGAACGTGATTACGGGGAGGAACCAGGATCCTGCACACAATACTCCTCTTCCAACAGTTCAGATTCCCCTGTCCCTGTAGGAAAGCCTCTTGAATCAAGTCTCTCTGTGTAAAGGCTGTGAAGACTGGTCAGCTTCTGTTGCCTTCTTAGCTTGGGAGAACAGAAAAAAAATTTTTTTCATATATAATGCATCTGCAATAAGTGGTTCATTTCTTGTCATTCCTTCCTTTGGTGTTTAATTTGCCTCCTGTAGGATCTGAATTCAGATGTGTTATGACGGGTTTTTTCCCTTTACCAGAATTAAAAGTGAATGCACAGTTAAAAGACAGAATTCCAGGGCTTCCAGTCATTTGACAGAATGAAGTCTGCAAGCCAAATTAGCTGAGCTTCCTCATTACTGTTGTCACTTTGCATGCTGGCTGAATGCTCTTGAATTCAGCCCTGAATCACGAAAAATAGTTTCCTTAGCTTTCTTGCAAGGTGTCCCCAAGCTGAATAAAAGCAAATGAGGTTTTAACGGTGGTCCTTTTCCCCTCAAAGAATGCCTTTTATCTGTGGCTGCTTGTTTCACAAGATAGTTTCTGGTTATTTCGTGGTTATTGTGAGAATTCATGGGGACGGTTTCCCTATGGATGAATGGAGACCTCTTCAAGGAACAAAGATGCCTGCTGCTGTTAAGGTTTTGTTAGAAGCCAGTCCTTACACAGATCCCCATTTGAGGTGTCACTTCCATACCAGTGTCTCTTTAAGACAGTGTGATGATAAATCTAGCTTCATTATCCAACATACCTAACGATCAGCCCAGTGACATGCTTCCCTTTCATTACATGGAATAGAGATTGACTCACTGGGTGACTTTGCTTTCAGTTGAAACCACATACAGTAACTGGAAACCCAGGGAGACTCTGCAGTCTCCATGGAGACAGCACACTTACAACTTAATGTGATCAACAGATGCTGCAATAATCTTGAAAGATGGAGGAAATGTTTCAAACCGAGTGTTGTTTGTGGTGGTTGGGTGGATGTTCAAATTTGCTCTGTTATGGCTGGGCTCTGTGGAAGCGCACACTTTGGAAAACACACAGATGTGTGTATGGAGGGAGAAATCTCTCATGTGGATAAAACAATGGGGAAGTGGGCCAGAGCTTTTCATTCTCAGCACCTGCCCTTGGGGAGGTCACCGTAACTTTCTCTTCTATCCCAGTTTATCTGTAAAATGGGGCAGTGCTAGTCATCCAGTTAATGGCTGCAGCATCTTTTATGCTCTGGGGTGGATGACTGTAATGAGATGAAACTAGAAGGATTCTGATGAATGAGTCCATAATCTCAGCAAATTGAATAGGGATCTCCCTCTGTGCTGTATGACCTAATGTAGCTGACGTCAAGATTTCCAGAGCAGATTTGTACTTCTGCTTCATTTTCCTGTGAAACCTCTGAGTGATCATTTCCCACTGAATCTTAAAAGCTGTTGTAAAGAAATGACCTGTTTTCTGCCTTCTCTGCTCTGATACTGGTGTAGCCCCCAGTACTGTCACATCTGAACCCCTTATATCAGTCCCAGGTACCCCTGGAGATGCAGTGCTCCTCAGACAGAAGGAAGGGCACACAGATGCTGCATCAGGAAATTCCTGGAGCGTAACTTGGAGAGGATGGTCCGGCTGCAAGGACTGGCTCAGAAAGCCTGCATTTCCCTGGTTGCTGGGAGCTGCGAAGATAGAAATCCACACTGTACTTGCTTGTTTCTTACTCTT
>NW_010406777.1:75982-81390 GCF_000710305.1 Buceros rhinoceros silvestris | reverse complement strand
GATGCGGGCTGGCTGGCTGGAGGGACACTTGCTCTGAGTTCCTGTCTTGCCCTTAAAATCTAGTGGCTGTGGAGAGTGGGGGGTGTTTTGTGGTTTTCCCTTGTTCATTGAGTTTTCATGAGGGGGGATTAATCCTCGATAATACAGGGACATTTAGAGCTGTGTGAGGTGCTTTACAGACACAATTAGCAGCTCAGAAAGCTCACAAGCAGTCTGTAGCTGAAAGATGAGCTGGACCAGTTTGCTAAGGATGAGAAATGTCAGCTGTGGCAGGACCGACTGGCTGTGGCCAGGGTGTCTCTTTGCACCTCTGCTGCCTCAGCTTACAGCTTGGTGCCTTTGCTGGCACGATGAGCAAGGTGACGTCAGCTTTCTGGCATCAGGGAGCATTCGGGCAGTCCCTTCTGCTGGCAGAGTGTGTTGCTGAAACTCTCTGCAGATGAGCAGCTTCTTCACCTACCAGCTACATTAAGGAGGGGTCATCTTTCCAGTCTAAGCATGCTGCTGGAAGTCACCTACAGAGCCTTCAACAGAGCAGGATGCAGTCCTACCTCCCAGCTGCCATTCTTTCCTCCCACCCAGGACCAACCTTCCTTGCTTGCAAGATTATTACTCAACCGAGCTCCTAGGCTGGTCTCCTGCCCTTGAAAAAAGGTGAACCCCATGCATGTGGGGGTCAAGAGTTTCCAGGTAGAAACCGTCTGCTGACACTTTTTGGGAGAGATCCTCACCCATGTAGTCCGAGTCGAGGGAGTCCCCATCCAGCAGCTGGTTTCCATGTCACTGTACAGGTATGTGCAAGGAACTGTAACCCATAGTGTAAATACCACAGCAAGAATTATTGATCAGCATCTGTCGCCAAATAACAACAGGAGTGCTTCTCCTTTCAAAACAGGCAGGATATCTAATTCAATGGAAGGAATTCCTTGGTGAAGTCCCAGATGAGCCTGTAAGATCAGCCTGATTATTTTTTGAAGCCTTGGTTGCTCTGAATAAGGCTGAAAATTGAATTAGCTCGGGGGGAGACAGCCCTGGCCTATCACTCAGGAAAGCTGAAGGACAGCTTATTGATTTTCATGTTTCAGAAAAAATTAAATGATATCCCTTTTTGTTATTTAAAATGCTGCTTAAGCAATTTAGTAATGTGATGTTGGAAGCCCACTTCCAGGCTCTGGATAGGATGAAGGAGGGGGAGCTATTTCCCTTGACAAGAGAGTTAGGTGGAAGAAAGATTTAGTGTAATTGCCTTCCCTTCCAAATAATTGATGACGCCAAAAGAAAGGCTATATTTGCCAGCTTCCTTTTCTGCACACCATTTATTAAAGATATAGTAATTAATTATGTAAATAGTTGATTTATAATCAACAACACTGGTAGTTAATTGATTTTTTTATGTGTGAATTTATATGATGGGAAAGTACTGATAAGGTGATTATACTGTCCTTCCAGGCTGCAGCCCCCGTGAGGAGAGGAGGAAGTGGTCCGGTGAGTCTGAGCAGATGGATTTTTCGTCCTTTCATTGGAAATTTAACCCTTTACCAGTTTCACTCCAGGAATGGCATTTAAGGAATCCTATCTGTCAGAACAGAGACTCCTTCCTCCAAGGGTGTGTGGAAAGAAAACACCTTCCAGGAGCTGCTGCCTCTTTTAGGTGGAAATGGGTTCTGCTCAGCTGCTTTAGAAGGGGCTGGGTGGAGCGTGCCAGCATTTCCCAACCCTCTGCAGCGCTGCTGGGATTAAACTGTAGTGCATGATTTCTCTCCCCCGCTGCCCCACCCCTTCCCTTCATATTGTTTCAGGCAAATCTTTCAGAAACAGCTCTTAATCAAATGAATGTGCAGCCATAAATAAAATATGTTCTCTTCCCCCTTCTCCCCTCCAACCTCAAATCTTGAACATTTGCTGAAGCAATAGAGTGGGAAATGCTTCAAAATGCAAACAGTGGCTATAAGTTGTCATTTTGAGCTGTGCCCCCATTTCCAAGGGCCCCATGTGGGGATTGGCCTGAGGACATCTGGGTGGTCTTAACCCTTCAGCATGGAGGGAGCTGAGTCTCCTGAAGCTTCTCTAAAATGCTGCTAGGCTCTTCTCACCCACACTCTAGGTGGTGCGTGCCTTTGTTGGCTGAGGGTGAAAATGCTTTTCCATCCTAGGGGCTGCCAGTGTGGGGGAAAAGCTTTGTCTCCTTCTCAGTCTCCCACTCTCTGCAGTGCTGCTGGGTTTAGGATCAGCTGCCTTGAGCTCATCTAAAACCTCCTGTCACCCTTGCTGGGCAGGAGGCTCATGCATGGGGCCTGGCCTCTCCCTTGTGTGCTGCAGGTGCTTTGGGAACTGAGGTGGTGTGTAAATTTCTCCTGTGCTGCCTTGCCTGAAGTTTCTTGACCTTCAACTAAGACCTGAGCTGCCTCTTCTCTGTGATGAGTCGATGCTATTAATTGGAAATCCAATTTTGGAGGATGGCCAGGCTAATGCTGAGCCAGCATCTCTTGGCTCTGCAGGCAGGATATAGGACATGCCTTGGTCTATCTATAGCTGGGGAAAGTCAGCTTGTTCTGTCTTATTGCAGGGGAAAGTGGGGTAAAGAGGTCCCAGTTCCTACCTCACCAGTCTGGCACTTCACGGTTTGACTTTTTCCTATTACTAGCTTGTTGCAAGACAAACTGCCAAGCAGAGACTTTTTTTACCTGATCCCTTGTCAGCACACAGGGCAAAATGGTATCATCCTCTGGCAGGGCATCCCATCAAGGTCCCTCCAGCACTGGTGGGGAGCAGTCAGTGAGTGTCCTTCCACACTGAACACTGACCTTGGGGCAAGCTCGTTTGCCCTGAGAGGCTGATCCTGCCCCCCTTGACTGCAGAGAGAGCTGTGATTCAGAGCACTGGGGTCAACTGCTTGATGTGATGGCAAATGAGCTGCTCCTTAGAGCAATCAGTGCTCCTATATGTGGCAAAGGAGATCATTGCACTCCCATGTCCCAGACAGAGGATTCTTCATATTCTCAAAATGCAGAACAGTTGTAGAGCTGCCAGTCAGGGGAGCCTGTTGTGTTGCATCACCTGAGGGGGAAACAAGACACACAGGGCCTGGTGAGCAGCTTCTCCAACCCCAAAAGCCACACTTAGCAGAGACCTTGCAGTCAGAAAAGCAGCTTTTATTGACATCACAGTTGGAAGCTGATTGACACCATGTGTCCTGCAGAGAGCAGGAGGGGAGCAACAGGACCACACTTTTCTCAGCTGAGAGAGGGAGGGGTCTGTTCTGGCCAGTGCTTGACTGCAACCTCCGGGTTTATTTGTGACCCATCCATTATTCCTGTTTCTTGACCCCAGGGTCTGAGCATAGTGCAGAAGAAGAAAGGCAAAGGGCAGGCTGCAGCCTGGGATACAGGTGAGAAGCAGACAATAGAGAGAAGGCAAAGCTGGACAATGATTGGCATGGAGGGCTGGGCTGAATTCAAGCACGGACACAAAGTTGTGACACAGGCATTCCCTCTTGCCTCACATGGGATATTTGATGTAAATCCTCTGCCCTCCCTTTTTTCTGCTTAGGTTGGGGATCTCAGGGATGCATAGCCCACGGGTTTGTGCATAGCCCATGGTGTGGAGGGGCAGGGAAATGCCGCAGTGGTGTAAGAGACAGTGGCAGGCTGTCCTGATGGACGGTCACGGGCTCAGACACAGAGCAGGCGTGTATCGCAGCATCGGCAATCAGCACCGAGATGTAAGAGTGGCTGACAAGGGCTGTGCTAGGCCAGAGCTGATCAATTCCAATCTGATTAATACTAACTGTTTATAAAGTGTGTCAGACCCCAACGTGTATCCAATACTAATTAATCCTCTGAACTGCTCTGGGAAGTAGGGAGGAAAGGAAATATTGTGTCTATTTTTAAAGAAAGGAAACAGTTGAGAGTAATTGATTAGGTGGTACTTCGAGCTTGTTGGTTATTTCCGCTTCTCCATTTGTCTTGGACATTTGCAGGGAGGTTTGGTGGGCAGAGCCCAGCTCTTCAGCCCAGCACTGGGAGAGGGGATTGTCTGCGCATTTGGGCTCCGCTCCAGGAGGTGCTGAATGACTGATTCATTGCCAGTCCCTGTCGAATTGTGAAGGAATTCCCTGCTACAGGGTCTGCCTTCAGAATGGGGAGATGTCCCTGGCAGGAGGCTGCAGGTGCTTTGTTTTGGCCAATGGGCATGGCAGGCCACTGCGGACGAGTTCAGGGCCATGCAGGAGTGAGAAGGCTGCGCATACGTGACCAAGCTCACTGTAATGCCAGGGGAGCTAAGGACAGGCCTTGGGGCTGGCCTGTCAGACACCAAAGCCAAGTACAGTGGTTCAGAGGTGCGGGAGTCCAGCTCCATTTGGTCTGTGTCCCCAGAAGAGCCCTGTGTGTTATGGACACAGACCCTCTCTGCTCCAAAGGCTGTTGCCTCTCTGCTGCTTCCCAGGTATCATTGTGTTATCTCCCGTTTTTGTCACATCATGAGACAGCAAATGAAACTGCAAAAGCCAGGCCTTAGTTTTAATTTCAGTCAGGCTTTTGACTGATGCAGTAAAGCCACTGGAAACTCACAGCCCTGAGACTCCCGCGCAGGGCTCTATGTTGTGTGACCTGCCAGCTTTGAGAGTTCCTGACAAAGAGCTTCCACAGCCTGCAGGTGGGAGCAGTAAGTTTTTTCAGCTGCTTTAGCTAAATACATATGAGTTCCAGGACCCTCACTTGGTCTCTGTGTAGCCCTGGTGCACTGATGGGGACGAAAATGGATGTCAAAGCAGCAGCACCTTAAACAGCCCATCTGAATCCTTGGGAATCTCCCCCGAGCTTGGGCTGGACCTTCTGCTGCTTGTGACAGCCCTGTGAATAAACGGAGCGCTTTCTTCTCCGTGCTGGGGAATCCAGGCCTTTCACAAGCACTGGAATTTGCATTAAACACTTAAAACTCACATAAATAAACCTAGACAGCCAGATCTTGCAGGAGCCGAATGCAATCATAAAGCTCTGTGTTTTAATTAGTCTCTCACCCTTGCTATATCAGATGATCATCATTGCTCATGTCAAACCGGTGCTTATTCTGGGATATAAAAATAAAAGGCTGAGTCCCCTGACAGGGCTGAGGGATGTAAAGGTGGAGGAGGGAGATGAGCAGCCATTTGGGCCTGAATGGTTCCCGGGCTGCGGTTTCTCTGGCACAAGGTTTGCTTCGGGCTTTCTGGCATGGACAGAGCAGAGTTTCCCTCCCCATTTCACCTCTGGATGATGGGGCCAGGGCAGAGAACTGCTGGGAAGGACTGGCACACCCAGTCTCCGAGGGAGCAGAGCAGGAGTGGGGGCATCTCTGTGCCTGGGGCAGAACTGACCTGGCCACAAGAACTGTGTGGCAGGTCCCCAGCCCGCCCCTGCCGAGGGCAG
>NW_010406777.1:72957-75882 GCF_000710305.1 Buceros rhinoceros silvestris | reverse complement strand
CCCTGATGCCCCCTCCAGATACTGGCAGCCACTTGGCAGCTGGCAGATGAAGCTTGTGGCTTTTTTCCTCCTTTTCCTTCATGCTGCCATCCAGGCAAGCACAGGTGGTAGATACAGAGCTGTTGTTAAGGGTTGTTAAAGATCAAATTATTTATTTTGCTCTCCCTTTGATTGATGCCTTAATAGCCCCAGCCAGATGTGATACGGTCAAATTTAAATTTAATCAGTTTTGTTAATTTTTTTGAATTCCTGGGTGATGCATAAACACACCAGAGTGTTGGGAGGGTGCCGGCAGTGGGGGGAGCCTGTGATAACTTCGTCTCACAGCTTCTGTTCAAATCATTTTAACAACAGGCTGCTGAACTGTGGGGTTCCAGAGCTTTCCAGGAAATCCTGGGCATGGAACATTTCTGATCAAGAAATTCCTATAAAACACTAGAAAATTCAGAGAAAGTGCTGGGAAAATTCCCAGCTGGGAAATCCTTGAGAGATCCTAGACCCAGGAATTCCTGGAAAGCGCCAGAAAATCCCTACAAATCTTCCACAGCACAGTGTCAGATCTTGCCCTAGAACCCACCTGTCAAAGGCAAGCATCCCCCCTCAGCTCTGCAGCTGCCCTGTGCTGTTCCTCTTTCGGTGGCGAAGGGGGAACTGCCCTGTGCTGCTCTTCGGGTGCTACAGCCGTCTGGCTGATGCAGGGCTTATACTTCATGTGTGATGAGTTTGGCCGATTTTCTACAATGCTTGTGTCGGAAGTTAAGTGAATGCATCAGTCTCAGCTTTCTCTTTTATTATGATTGTTCTTTGCCTAATTTTCACCTTACTGTCCATTCCCAGTGCTTCCATTGGGGCAGGAGGTCGTTCACAGAGATGTGCAGCACTGGGTGCAAGGCCTGCAGGAGGAAGGCGGGATAGGCCCTGCCTCCTCAAGAGCAGCTCAAGACAGGAGCAGCTCTGGTTCCTGGTGTTTAAACAAACGTGATTGTTAAAATGCTGTTCGTTGTGCCTTAATACAAACAGCCCTACAAGACAAAACCAGCTATGAGGACTTGTTTGCATTAGGGATGTTCGCAGCAGGTTAGCCACCACGCTAGGCACTCTGGCTGCACTGATGGTGAGGGCTTTGAGGGGAGGAAGAGGAGAGTTCAGCTATATGGCAACTAGCCAAACCGCGCTATTTAACCTCAGGGGAAAGAGCAGTCTGTGGCTGTTTGTTTTGCTTTGCTATATTTATAGCCACAGCCGAAGTGCCCCTGGGGTGGGGAAGGGCTGCCAAGCCTAGGCCAGCACTTGGTGGATTGGGCTGTAGCCACTCAGGGCTGATCCTCTGCATTTGCTTTGGCACAGAGGTGATGAACTTGGCTGCATCTCCCCTCTAGAGCCCAGCGATGGGGCAAAGCTCTGGTGCGAACAGTGTGGGTCTAGATCTAAGAACAGACTTGGCTCTTACTTGACTGTCAGTGTAGACACATCCTTAGTGTTTTCAGTGCTGGGGGAAACAAACCCTTTGGCGTGTGCTTCCCTTCACACCCTGTGCAGATCCAGCTGTCTCTGCTTTCTCTCTGCTCAGAAGCAGATGGTGGAGCGAGAGAGGAGATGCCTCAGGTGAGTCGGGCAGGGAGCTGCATGGAGACACAAGTGTGAAGAGACACATCGTTGTGTTGTCAAAATATTGGGATGTCTAGTTAAACCAGAACAGAAGGGCTTGCAAAAGCCACCAGCTCCCCTGGTAACAGCACGTGGGTCCATGTGCAGGCCGGGAGCTGGGGGAGCGTGCGAAGGTGGCAGATAGCTGTAGGTGCTGTGCACCCTGAAGGCACCCTTGCACTGCAAGTAACAACAGGAACATCTAAATGCCATAAAGCTCATTTTTATCTGGGAGGCGCTTTGTACCGAAAGCGGTTGTTGCGCACAGTTCCTTTGATGGGTCTTGGCAGATAGCACCAATTATAAAATTATTAACAAACGAATGTGCTCCTTCGCTCCAATTAAGTGATAAGAGCCAAAGGAAAGGGGCAGATTTTTATCATTATCAGGTTACAGGCCCATATTGTGCTGATAATAAAGCAGGCACTTTGTAATACCTTACCTCCAGTATGGCTCCTTAGATTATTGTTTGGCGGTAGGAGAAATAAAAAGAACTTTGCAAAGGCCGTAACAATGCTGGAAGTGTCTTTATCACAGGTGGTTCTAGGGAGGTAACAAAAGGGGCACAAAACTGCTCAGGCTGATGACAATGAGGATAATAACACCGGGAGTGGGGAGGGTGCCCACACAGCAGAGCACTGGGCCAGAACAACTCCCGTCTGTTAAAGAGATAAAGCCTTAAGAGGGAGTTCGCTTCAATCAGTGAGGCAGTCTTCCGCAGCCTCTGGAAAAGTGAAAAGAGCCACAGGAGGAGGAAGAAAGGAATATTAAAAGGGGTGGGAGGAGTGTTTCTCTCCTATTCTTTTTCCCCTAGAAATTCAGGTAGGATTTGGGCTGCAGGCACAAATACCCAGTCCCTACTTTACTGGCTGAAATCTGATGTTTCAGAGGTGATCAAATCTAATTAGGCAGTGTGGTGCTAATTCAGCTGCCATGTGATATGTTGAAGGAGGAGAATACCAACTGCATGGGAGGGGAGACAATGAGTTTCACCTTTGTGACCCTGAGGCAATCATACCTAGAAGCCCGCAAGCTGATTTTATTTTCTTCTCTGCAGGGGAGAGACAGCAGTTTAAGGAAAAGAGAGTCCCTCTCTGTGTTTGACTCTCTGCCTTAGGTTGTTAGGCTGGTAAAATATGTAGAGGACGTGATTCCCTTCCTGTCCTGGCATAAATCAGAAGTCACTCTAGCTGTGCAGATTTACACGAGCTGAGGGTTTGGCTTAACAAAATTATAACAGTGTAAAGCTGGTGCGGAGGAAAGGTTAAGCCTGCCATA
>NW_010406777.1:70296-72937 GCF_000710305.1 Buceros rhinoceros silvestris | reverse complement strand
GTAGAAAGGTGGGGGGGGAGAAAGGTTACCCCCTGCCATATCTGTCACAAAGTATGATGATCCCAGCCGTGAAATTGTGATCATGATGGATCAGGGAACTTCGTCATTAAGTAATTAATTATTATTAATTATTATTTATTACTGTAGCACCAGGGAGCCCTTGTCACATCTATGTTAAGTTCTCTTGAACCTGGATCCACTCCAAGTTTTCTGAAGTCCTTGAGTTTGCAGAGCAGAGCTGCTGATCTCGCAGGAGCAGTTCTTGGGGTTTAGTACTGCCGGGACCTACAATTCTCAAAGGACAAGAGCCATAACACATTGCTTGGCAGGGGGAGGAAGGGGGGCCTGGAAGGAGCCCAGCAAAGTAGAGCTGGAAAAGAATAATGTTGTGAAAATGGTGAGCTCAAGTTAGACTTCTGCTTAACTCAGGGGTAGTTCTGTGTGTGTGTGTGGCTACAGGTTCAAGTGCTTCTAATTACCCGTCCCTAATGATCAGATCAAATTATCTCAGAGGGCTAATTCCAATGAATTTTGCTCTCATTCTCACTGCTGTAAATCACAACTCCTCTCCTGTCAGCATTGCTGGGCTGGATTTACACCCAGCATATCAGAGGCTGGAAAGCATCTGCACTGAATTCCTGCCAGCTCTTCTCCAAGTCTGCCTGCAGAGACTCCAGAACCCAGTGACATTGGCTTTCAGAGGCAGCAGAGGGCCACTTGAAAGGCTAATTAATGTTATCTCTGTGCCAGATCAAGGAGGTAAAGGACTGTTCTCTTGTCCTGATGCAGCACCAACATGTGCAGTTTTACAGCCCCAGCCTGTTGGCTGCTGATTCGGCTTTCACTCCCTGTTATTTACAGCCCTGCACACAAAAAGGTCTATTTTATTTATTTGTATGTTTTTACTTCCCAGGAAGATCTTCAGCTGCAAGCTGAGTCAGCAGGATCTCTAGTCAAACAGCGAGCCTCTTTCACTGCAAGACATTGAAACCCCGTGATGTTTAGCCTGACGGGAGAGAACTCTTTGCTTTCTGTGTGCCACATCGTTCCGTTTCGCCTCCCATCTTTCCCTGCAAGCAGGAAGCAGCCCTCTTGAACATAATTTCTATTGAAAGCAAATGGTGTCTATGTCTGATTAGTTCTGGCTTGAGGCTGTATCAACAAGCTCACTGTTGGTCCTGCGTTTGCAGCCTAGAATATTTTAGGGCACTTAAGTCTGACAGATTCATGTTTATTACATTAAACCATTTATCATTGACTCGCCAAAGTGTTATCCTCCCAGCTGGAAAGAGACAGTGGAAAAAAAAAAAGCAGCTACACCACTGGCCCAAGCCCTAGCAAAAAGGTCAAATCCTGCAGCCTTCCTCTAGACCTGAGCCTAATTCTGCTCTTGGTCAGGGCCTGATCCTGCTTCTGCTGTTTGAAGTGCCAAAGGTGTGGTAGGAGAAGGGCCGGGCTGTTACCTGCTGTTGAGGTTAGTCAGGAGAGACCCCTCCGAAATCAGTGGAGTGAGGTTGAAACTCAACATTGGGGAAGTGAGAATCGACCTGGGCAGATTCTAATCTGCTGTGTGGGCCAGGGGCTCTGTGTGTCCCTGTCCCCATGTAACAAAGACCCCATCTCCCCCTCCAGGGGCTGCAGCCGATTCATAGTGCTAACGTTGGCAAAACTTGTCTGTGTCAGCAAATAAGACTCGCAAGACAAAGAGGGAGCTGCGGCTGGAAGTGCCTTTGCTTTTATTTTAATCTTTTGCTAAGCCATTTCTGTAACTGCAACTGTACAAACAGTAAGTCACCTTTTCCCCCAAAACACCAGGGCCTCAAGACAGAGCTGGGTTCTATCCACGTGTCCTCTCTGGGGACAGGGATTCCATTACAGTAAGGCCTCTCCGCTTCACACTGGCAGCTTGCAAAGGTCTTGAAAGGACTGGAAAATGTCCCCTGCCAGGTCCCCCTGCTCGGGAGAGTCCCGCAGCTCACACAGGGCTGGCATAAGGCTTTAGTCTGCTGCAGGAGCCCCTGCGCTGCGGGGAATACCAGAGGGAAGAGCTGTGGCCTCTTTCAAAACATCCTGTGGAAGGGAAAATACCAGCGCCAACCAGAAAAGGGTTTTGAAGCAATCAGGCTGTTCCATTTCAAACCAGCTGGAGTTTGGCACCCGCTCCATTATTTTTCTTTCTTGTTTAACATCTAAATGCCTCCAAGGAATTTCCTGATACATTTGCTCTGCGTCACCACAGGTCTCCACACAGTGACTGTAACAGGCAATGTGGGGCCTGACACTTGACTGTCCTTCTGACCATCCTGTCATTCTGATAAAATAATCAGAATAATGGCTAATATTTCCCAGAACTAACTTGTGCCTAGGACTCCTCCAGTGCTTTATCGATGTTACTGGCAGCTGCACACCACTGTAGCAAGACAAGCAACGGCAGGTGCTGAAGGTTGTCAGAAGTGAACTGGAAGTTAAGACTTGTTCAGGCTTTCCTTGTCAACAAAGGTGAGAGATACAAACTCCCAGAGTACAGATGTCCCGTGACGTGAGGGATAAATCATGGTTTGGAGACCAGAGAGCAAATGGTTGCCAGGATTTGGTTAGAGCAAAAGGTTGATGCTACTTATCCAGAGGGATTTGGTATGTG
>NW_010406777.1:61409-70203 GCF_000710305.1 Buceros rhinoceros silvestris | reverse complement strand
GGGAACTGTATCTTTACCATCACTTTATAGATGCGAGGCAGCTAGAGAAGGGACAGGCAGTAGATGGAGGAGTGGCACAGCTACGATGTGCGTCAGACTTCCGAGTCCCAGGCCAGTTCCGTGTCCATTAAACCGCACAGCCTTCCTTGCTGCCTGCAAATTGTCTTTCAGTCCAAGCCTCTGTTCACAGTCCAAGTCATTTGCAAATTTAAAAAACAGACAATAAACCAGATGCAAGCCAATCAGAAACTAAGTGGAGTCCATTAAGACCACACTTGGTAACCCTTCATTTAGCTACCCCGTTCTTTAAAGGAACCAGCTGAGCATCTGAAGTGTGTTTGCTCTGCAGATAGATAACTCTGAAAGTAGAACCGTGTCGTGCCACGTAAGACACTAATCTTTAAATGTTATGCAGGTGACTGGGGAAAGAGGCCATTTGTTGCAGAGGGGGGGAGAAAGAGAAAGCTTTTTTTCTTGGCTCTGCTGCCCCAAGAGCCAATTCCCATCTGTGGGTTCGATGCAGTGTCTCTTAAGTAACAGTGTTAGTTTTGCATGGGATCAGCTCTCAGAAACCGTAACTCTAAATGCGGAATGAAGTATGTTCTAGGAGAGAGGTTTCTTTGCTATTTTTGCAGACACTGGAGCAGGAAGTGTCTCGGAAAAGTGCTCTCCCTAATGCCCTCTGATTCTGCAGTAAAGGCATCATCTGGCTTGTGGTCCTTGTATCGAATGTTGCTCGGTGCACTCTAGACCATTTCTGGGATATTTTTTGCCTTCAAAACTGTTGCCATTGTGGAAAGCGAGCCAGAAAACACATACATTGTGTTATCCTGGGCAAAAGATGTTATTTTTGTTCTTTCTCCTTTGGTATGACTTCCTTTGAAAACAAAAGAGATTTGGGCTAATGGAGCATGCTGTTTGTGTGGAGAAAAGAGCGCGTGGCCCTGAGATTATGGAAACTGCAGCCGTTGAGGGGATCCTGTGTTTATGCTGATGTAGTGCAACAAGTCCTGGATGCAGAGCAGTTTCCCAAAGGTGGTTCCCAAGACAGTGATGCCATGAAATTTGGTCAGCTTCATCCACAGAATGAGTCGGGTGACCTCCCAAGGTGGGGGGTTCTGCGTTTCGCTGCTCAATGCTCTGGCTTCTTGACCACAGTAGGAGATACTGTAGACTGCTCTTGTAGGAAGGAAACTGGTGTTGAAGGCAAGAATCCTTAAGGAAATTTTCCTTATGTGGATGTACAAAGATCTGGCTTTTAGAGCAGGGACGAAACCCCACAGCCTAAATCAGCTCCAAACCTTTCGAACAAAAATGCAACTGAGAAACGTGTTCTGTGTCTCTGCCTCCCCACAGGACACATGTGGTTGTGTCTGACTTTCCCTCTCTGCCCTTTCTCTCACTTCCTCTCCAGATTTAAGCAGGAATCACCCTTCTCTCTTCCCCTTCTCAGAGCACTTGCACTCAGGGCAGCTGTGCATTCCCTTTCTGTTTTCAGTGATGCATGTGCCCAACCCAGCTGTTTTCTGGAGGAGTAGCAGTTAAAAACATAGCAGTTTCAGTGTGGTTTCTCCCAACCTATGGTAAGAGTCTGACCTTCCCGTTAGTGAGGGCTCTGCTTTGCATGCGAGGAGCGGTACCAGAATGCTGCTTTACCCTCTGGCACACTTACCTCTCCACGGGCATTATCAAAGCTCCAGCTATCACTGCTATACCACTGTAGCACAGCTCCTCCTGATGATAATATTTTTCTCATCTTAAAACGACTTGAACAACCGTGACTAAGTACCCGGCAGGTCAGTCGGGACTAATCAGGTTTCTGCCTGCATCTTTCAAACAGAGCAAGGCCTGTAAAGCATCTCCGTGTCTCTGCGTCACGCACCCAGGCTTTGGGGGAATTGCCATGAATGGCTGCGAACGTGTCTTGGCTTTTCTCTTCATCTCTTATCACAAGATTAGCTAATGTCTGTGAAGCCCAGGAGGACTGGGCGATGATAAGGGATCATCGGGCGAGATGGATAGATAAGCATTGTTCTCTTAAGAAACCAACCGAGTTGCTTCCAAGGAGATAATTATCTCCTGCTCTCTGCAAGCACTCTGCTCACACAGGCCCCCATCCCAGGGGCCTTGGAGCTGCCGCTGGCATCCTCTCGCAGTGGGGAAATCAGTGCCCGGTTCTCCACAACCCTGCCGAGAGCTGCAGACTCGCACGTCATGTGAGTGCATGCGGTCGATGCCCTCCTGCTCAGCCTGGGCCACTTGGGGCCTTGTACAGCCCCTGCAGCCTCTGGCTCCAGCATCTCAAGTACCACGTGGGGTTGGAGACCACCCTCCTTGCACGGAGGGTAGTTGGCATTGTCAGCCCCACTGGAAAAGGAAGATGGAAAAGCCACCTCTCTTTTTCCCTGCTCCAAAAAAAGCCAGAAGAGCAGAGCAAACGTGGATGTCTGTGTCTCAGCACACGGAGCGGTTGGGCAGTTGCAGGCAATGGAGCAGTTCAAGACATTTCTTTCCATCAGCTGCTCATAACCTGTCTCAGCCGAGACACAGTCGCCCACGGTGCGTGCACATTCCCAGCTGTTCCAGTGGAAAATGAGACTGATTCCTTTAATCTGCCTCTCCCTGTGACTGTGTCTCAGGGCTCCCTGGGGCAATTACTTCTTCAGAGCGATGTTCTGGTGAACAATAGTTCATATCCCCACAAAGCAAGTGTCAGGTCTCCAGCAGAGCAGGAGGGGCCGGAGCAGCCATCCTAGAACTGCTGGTGGTTTTGAACTGAGCAACGGGTTCAATGTTTCTTCCTCATTTGGGTGGTTGCGGCACGGGCCACAAAGGAGGCGTTGGAGAGGCACTGGCTCCCAGACCACACCATCTCCAGGGCAGTGTTAGATCTGGCCTGTCCCTTCTTTCAGAGGGGACTGAGGGCTCCAGTGCATGGGGAGTTGGAGGTCGGTGCTGCTGCCCAGTAGCAGCCCCTGGTTCTCCTTCCTCCTGCACCCCTAGCTGTTAGCTTGGATTTATGCCTGCAGATGCTCTGTCAGTGCTATTGAGTACCCATTTCATTATCTGCTTGTAATTGTTTTGTCTTCCCCGATCCTTTGTTCTCCCGTGAAGAGCGTACAATCAGTTTGGGTCTCCTCTGACATGAGTTATGTGCTTTTTGAGCCCTGGCTGATCAAACTCTCTTACTTCTTCAAGTAAATTGGTTCCCGCAGAGCTGTCCACTAGTGTGACTCCCTTCGCTGTCTGAATTACATCTTCCCAGCTGACAGAGTGCTGGAGAGTTTTGTGGCATAGTACCAGCCTCACAAGTTTGTGGATGACGATATTCCCAGCCTGGGCAGCTTGCTTTTATTGTTTTCATTTTGTACATAATTGTACAACAATTGGTGCAAAACAAAGCGAATTTGAAGGGTGAAGCATGAGAGACTGTGCTAAGAGGAGGAAGACGACTACAGATGAGGTGAGGGCAATGCCACTCTCCGTCCCAGAGTCATACCTGTGTCCCAGGCAGCCTGGCACTCCCTGCCTGGTACCCTCTGCGATGGCCGGGATGACAGTTTGTATGTGCACGGCTCCACAGGGGGTGGATTAAACTTCACTGTTTTCAGAGGCTTCTGCAGCCCTTGCCTGGTGAGTGAAAACACTTGGGAAGTTGACCAGTCACTATGTTAATTGGCTAGTGTGTTATTTATTTTAATGTCAATTTGACGAGAAATTAATAAAAATAATGACTTAGTACGCAACTGAATAATGAAGCACTAGTAGAATTAATGACACATTTTTAGCAGAAAGAGTTCTTTTTCTTTATTACTTTAAACAAGCTTAAATTAACAACGGCAGATAATGATTCCCCAGAGCTAGATAAGGGGTTAAGGATCGTTGCTCTCGTTGATGACAGGCTAGTCACTAAATCTGGTGAGTTATGTTTTGAGGTTAGGGTTTTATAGCTCAGATATATTGTCTCCAAGTGAGTGAAACTTGGTTGACTGGCAAGCCAAATGACTCACAAATTGACCTGAAGAATAGCATCTCTCCCCAGCCTCCAGTGGGTAAATGATGTTTGGAAACCACCAGCTATGTGACAAATTATGAGATTCATCTCATTTGAAGGAGAAGTGGAAAAGATGAGTGTAGTCTGGAGACAAAGGATCTTGTGTCCCAAGATCTTGGCAGAGGTACTGAGCGCTGATGTCACGTAAAAGGCTGCTGTTGCTGTTGGGAAGCGATGAGGCTCACATCTATTTGGGAAAGACAGGTCCGGAGCATGTGGCAGTGTGCAATAAAGTCTGTGATGACAGGAACAGACTTAGGGTGTCCCTGCTCCTTGCTGGTCCATCTCATCCCTGAGGTCACCCATGGTGCACTGCACTGCCCTGGCTGTGTGTCTAAAGTGGATTGTGGAACTGATCTGGCTCAACATCAATCCAGCAAAAAAGAGTTCACTTTTCTTTTAAGCTGATCCACTGTCCCAGTCTGTCGCTCAGCCTGTCCACACACCTGGTTGTGTCAGCACTGGTCAGGAATGAAGAGGACAGCGGTGATGCAGTCAGCTAAAACGGCCACTGAAGGTTTCACTGAGCAAAACCACAGCCCAGTTCTCCGACTGCCTTGAGCTGGGCTGAATATGCAATAGAGCAGAGCAATGCTATCCCCTGCTCTTCAGTGGGTCTGGCGTGAATGGATTAGACACACACTTTGGTTAGAAGTTGGGTTTCAGCAGAGTTCTGCCTCACTAGCAGCTTTGCAAGACAAGACGAGAGTCAGTTTGTAATGAAAAGCTAAAAATATCAAACAACTCTGGCAAACCGACGGTGGCCTGTTACTACAGACGCTGCCGTGCCCTTCATGGAGACGTTTGTCCCAGCACCGAGTGCCCGTGGCCAGCCCAGTGGAGGTGCCAGAGTCCAGCCGCAGGGTGCAAGAGAATCAGTCACGTTTTCATCCACATGTCACCGAGGGGAAGTTTCTTTCATGTTTCTGTCATGTCTGATGGTGTCTGAGCTTAAAATAAACCTACTAAAGGCTCAGCTTCACCTTGGATTGCAGCTCCTCTGTAATCATTTGCGCTGGTAAAAGTGGTGTAATTCACGTTTCATTTATGCCCACGACACGGTACATGCAGCAGCGGGGGAATGTGGCCTCTTTTCTCGCTGGAACCTTTCAGGTTTCCAGCTCCAAATGTAATTGGACACTGTTAGAGGGTTTTATGCGTCGTGTTTGCCTCTACTGAGAAGAACAAAAAGTACTTCTTAACTCACGCTAAAATAGCAGTGCAAACAAAGCAATTTGCACTGTGACTTACATTTGTAGCGGGAATTAAAGCAGCTTGTGAGCGTGGGATTGAAGTACCCCCACTAGACCATGTGTGTACCCTGGTAGCAAAGCCACAGAGACAAGCTGGGGACACCCAGCCTGGCATTTCTGCTGGGTCTCTGCTTTCACCGGGCCCACAGGCTGCACGTTACAGGTTCCATTGCTTGGACATATCTGAGTGAACCCTCCTCCCTGCTAGTATTTATTGGGGTCTGTCTCACTGTAAACATATCCCTATTGATGCTGTTAGATATAAACCAACTCAGGTAAACCCAGTGCAGACAAGGATACACTGGAGAAGTGTAGACTAAAGCCTGTCAGATTTATTTTTATTTATGTCGAGTGCTACAAACATAAAGCAGCTCTGCTAGACTTTGAAGGAGTCGAGAGATTCATGCTGCATTCCCCCATACCCTCAGGAGCTGCATGCAAAGCTACACACTGAGTTTTGACAGTGAGGATTGAGCCCACAGCCTCAGGTCAAAGCTAAATTATTTGAGCAAGAGAAACAATCCGCAGACTGTGGAAAACAGCTTAAAGCCACTCATATCTGAAATACATAAAGCTTGAGCCAGAGAGTGCTGTGTTGGCTTTGGCTGCCAGGAGATGACCAGTTCCCACCTCTGAGCTCTGCAGGTATCCAGGGAAAAGGGGCTGCTCCAGACACAAGCGTGTAAGACGCCTCTGAGGCTGCATGTTTCAAGCAGAACTTTCACTCCATCACACCTCGAGAAAACAAACTGCCCTCCTCCCCCTCGCCCTGCTTCAGCACCAGGGCAGGGGAGGGCTGTTGCCGATTTCCAGTCTTCATGCGCAAGTAATTCCATTTCGATGAAGGGCTACTGGGAGTTGTTCTCCGTCCATCGATCTGCTGGGGGTGGTTTGTTGGTGAGATATGGAAGTACTTCTGTCTTACCGAGCTGAAGCAAAACAATCCAGAGTGGTTGTTTCTCAGTCGGCCAAGTGGGTACGTAGCTGAGTGAACTGTGCCATCTCCGGCATTCTGGGCTGCTTTTCCGTCCCCATCAGATCTGTCACTAGCTTGTGCTGCTTGGGTTGTTTTTTCCAGGCCTAGAACTACAAACATTTCACACCTTGGGGCAAGAATAAAGGCTTTTTCTCAGCAAACACTGCACTATCGACAGTGCCTCTGACTCAAAATCTTCCCCTCTTAGTTTCTGCTTCTTTCTGCACATCTTCAGAATTTTCCAGGAGATGACCAGTGGATCCTGGCTTCTCTGCAGCCACCTGGGGCCAGCTGAGCCATAGGCTCCAGCTGCCCTGGGGCCCTCAGTGCTGGGGGAACCCAGGTCTGGGCAGGGGGGGAGAGCAGAAGCCCCTGTAGCCACGAGGGGGCCTGAGGAGGAGCCGGGGGGTGCTGGGTGAGCAGGCACAGTGACCGGGTAGGTGCTGGAAGCACAAGCAGAACACCTCTGTGCACTGGCTGGCACCCACATTGCCTCTCCCTCGAATCCCGTGGCTAATGCTTTCTTAATTTGCTCGTCTATAAAGTACTTAATATCCATCCTCTGAATTACGGTTTAATTGTGCAAGCTTCCCTGATAATACTGTTCACTGACATAAGGCTTAGTATAAAATGTTGATGCCTTGGTTCCCTGCAATCGTGGTGACGATGCTCCGCAGTCATAGGACACTGGCTGTGCTTTTGGGCAGGAGGATTGGAGTAGGTGGCACTTCACAGCTTCGAACCCCGAGTGGACATGAACAGGCAGTGTTCCTGCTGCTGCCGGAGGTGGGGAAATTGAGGCAGGGGACAGATAAAGCTAGTGATAAGTGCTGTGGTTACTGGTTGTTTGGGTGGAGGGCCGAGTCCCTGGACCTGCAGATGCTCAGAGCAGCCCCCCATTTAACTGAAGTGTTCTGTCTCCCACCCTGTGTCAGCAGGATTATAAATCCTGAGGCTGAGGGGAGGCATCACTCTGGGGACACGTGGGGAAAGTGCCACTGGTAAAGACCTGTAGCAAAGACTCTTGTTCAGAGCCTTCTCCTGCACCTGCTTCAGGTCAGGCATCTGCAGACAGCTCTGGAAACCTGCGTCTGTGTCTCTGGGGCTGAACTGCTGCTGTCATGTCTGACACTAATGGAGAGGACGTGTTTCTCCATTAGAAGTTTACTGATAGTGAAGTGATTTCCGCTTTGCTGGTAGTTCCAGCTCCCTTGTGGTTAAGTGAGGACTTTGGAGGTTAAAGTCTGTCAGATCTGGATCAAGGTCAGGAAACCTGCTTTTGATTCTAAAGATTTTAATTAACTTTGCACCACGTAGAACCTGGGCATGCTTGAAAAGAAATATAGATAACTTTTACATTTAAATATTTGAATAGTGTCTATATCTTATGGCGGCTGTAAAAAAGCCCTGTTCAAGCCGGCTGCAGGAAGGGAGGAGATTTGCATAGCAGAATAATTGGTTTTGCAAATAAATCTGGTTCTTGAAATTTGTAGGTTAGCAATAATATGTCTCCAGATGAGAAGGAAAGGTCATGGATGAATAAAGCAACAATTAAACTTTCAGGAGATTATTAAACTAAACACAAACCTGGCTAAATGCGTATGAGAGAATGTCAATAAAGGACAGGAGTGGCCTGTCAGGACTTGTGAGCCTCCAGGATATTAATGTTACTTGGAGATCTTTTCTTCCACTGCAGCTGCTCTTCTTGAAGTAACAGCCTTTGCAGATTCCTCCCTAATCTGGACAAGCCATTAAATAACCCAGTTAATTTAAGCTATTTAAATCCAATAAGGCTGGTATGTAATGCTATAAAACTCTAAACAAAATCCTTGGAGTATTACCAAGTTAGCTGTTGCTCTGCAGGCTCCATCCATGCCTGATGCTGGCCAAGGCGATGCCTCGGAGGAAAACAAGGAGGTCTCGGTGCAGCCGGCACTGAGGAGAGGGAATACTGAGGTTGGAGAAACGTGGGATCTGTTCTGAATCTGAAGGAAAAAAACAAGAAGCAGTGTTTTCCAAATGAGCCATGAAATAGATTTTTTATGACAAAGAGAATGAGGGTTGGGGGAGATTCTCACTTCCAAGTATTGGAAGGTTGAGGCCAGAGCACTCAACTTTTGTTCGGGGCTTTCGGAAAGGTCCTAAAATCAAATGTTGCTGAAATGAAAAACTTCTTCTTTCATGGCACTTTTTGGAAAAGTGCTTTCAAAAAAGAAAAGAAAAAACTTATTTCTTTAGAAAAACAATTTACAATTCCCAGACATTTTCAGAGGAAAATGTCCTGTGCTGCCCCATCCTCCTGCACCTCTGCTGACAGAACGCGCAGGAGGCACCGGGCTGAGCACGCACCAGAATCCATGTTCAAGCTCCCTTCCACTGCGGGCTCTGGAGGAAAGCGGGTGATGGGGGGCAGACTATGCCCACCTCCTGCCTTGGAGGCTGACGGAGATCAAAGTTTCTGATGCTCAGCAACGTTCCCGCTGTGCGACCTGGAGGAATCGCCTGTGCTCT
>NW_010406777.1:55572-61285 GCF_000710305.1 Buceros rhinoceros silvestris | reverse complement strand
CAGCAGGAGGTGGTTACTGGCTCGTCCTGCCTGCCCTCGCCTAGCAGAGGACCACAGGGCAGCGCTGCCGGGGCCACGTCCCTTTGGGTGGCTGGAGGAAGTGTGTGGCAGGTGGAGTGGGCATGTTCCCATCCAGGCAGGAGAGAGGTCGGTGCCTCAGTTGGGAGTGGGAGCAGAGGAAAGGAGAGCTTTCAATGGCTGTTCCTTCCCTCTCTCCTGAATCTCAGGAGGGGGACAGGAGTTAAGACATAAGATGGAAATAAGAGTCCAGGAGGATTTCAGTGGACAGAGGCCCAGCCCTAACCTAGCTTTCTCTAGCCTGGTGCCACTGGGGTCAGTGAAACTGCCTCTTCCAAGCGTATTTTGCCTCTAAATGTCAGGACTGAATGACCCCAAACTGTGGAACGGCTGCCTGTTGCCTGGTTTCCAAGCAGCTTATCACCTTCACTCCTCTTGCAGAGACACAGAGCACTGTACCTAGCTAAAAAAAGCAACACGCACAGGGAGCCTTTTGTCCAGAAACGGAGTCCAGACCTGAAACAACCCTGCCGAAACAAAACATGCCACCACATACCTTATCTTCCCGTCGGGGATCGTGGAGGAGTCACATATGACAGACATGAGTCATTTGGCTCTCTGCAGGTCTGGAAGCTGCTCAGACATTGCCTTGTGGAGGGCAGGGAAGGAGTTAGGTGGAGCAATAACTCTGGGTGATGCAGTCCTCCTCTTTGCTAGCTCCAAGGGCTTTACAAAGGAAGACAGTGTCAGTACTTTTGTTTTAAAAGAGGCCTGAGAGGAGGCATAAATTCTCCAAGGCCACACAAACTGCAGTGTCAGAGCAAGGGTGAGAGCCTGGGCCAGCCAGCCCTGCACCGCACCCGGCAGCCACGCTGCCCCAGTCGTGCTCTTGACATTGGCATTATTGCCTGAGCAAAGGACTGCGAAAAAAACCCGTGTCTTTAATTATGCTGTCTGCAAATCAGTGGGGAATACCTGCCCCTGCTCCTCAGACAGGAGCATGGCCACACACAGGCTTTTCAGAGCATTTCATTCCTTGAAATGATTCACTCGTATGTAAAAACCTCATCAGCCTTTATTGGCTCCCGCCAGAGACCCTCCCAGCACCGGCAGATCTAAACCCTGAAGTGCCATTAATCTTTGGCGTGCTCTGCCCACTCTTTTACGTGGTACTTTGTGGCTGGTGACCTTCAGCAGAGGATTTTTGTCATCCTCCTTCCCCAGGAGCCCTGGCAACACCTGCAGCAGCTGGTGCGAATCTTCCCAGAGCGGGGAGGAAGGGGGGGGTCAGGGCTCCTTCACGTGTATTGACAGCTGAGCACTGCGCTGTGTTTCCCCTTGCCGGAGATAATTGCTGAGAAAAGGCCAAGTCCTGGTACAGCAAGGAGGGTCAGGCACATTCCTGCTGAAGTTGTTGTCTGAGCTGATGGTGAGCAAGTTGAGGCAGCTTACGATGGTTGTGTTGGTACAGCAAGGAGGGTCAGGCACATGCCTGCTGAAGTTGTTGTCTGAGCTGATGGTGAGCAAGTTGAGGCAGCTTACGATGGTTGTGTTGTGCAGTGCCTGGCGCGGGAGCCGCCTCTGCCCACAGATCAGAGACTCTGGGGTGGGTGAAAAGGTGGTGATGAGATGAGGATGAGCCCTGGATTTAGGGGAGAGCAGCTGGAAACTGCAGCTGTGTGACCTGAAGCTTGTGTATTGGTACAAGTCAAGCCGAATTCAGGTACGTCAGTAGATGGGCACATTCATGTCACCGGATCTTTGAAAGAAACACTGGTCCATGCTGTAGTTCTCCCAAGGTTAAAGATGCCTTTCTGAGACCAGTGGGACTGTAATCAACTCGCCTGATGAGCAGTTTACCCTGATGGAGCTGAAGACAGCTCTGGAGACAGCAGTGTGCTGGGGGAGAGGCAGCTGGGGGGAGATCAGAGGCAGATCTTGTCCGTGTGTGGCTCGAGGAAAGCCTGCTTGCAAGGCTCTCTCTGGCTCAGTCCCTTCTGGGATGTTGTCTCTAGCATGTAGTAAGGATTGAGCTGACGCTTCAGATTTTCTCTTTATTACAATATCTGCCATCTCGGATCAGATACATATTTTTGCCATATCTCTTGGGATTTACCCTCTTTGAGACCTCTGCTGCCATCAGATTAGACCTGGATTGGCCAGTGAGCTCAAAATTACAGGGAGATAAGGGGAAAGGGAAAGGCTATAGATGGACACACTCGTGTGCACACGCACTGATCACCTAAACCTGGTTTGATAGGAGACCAGGCTAAAAATAAGTCTTTCTGACAATTCGTTGGCTGTATTGAGAACAGGTGATGAGCTGGAAACTCGCTGTTTTGGAAGGAGGAAAGTTGTATTGTTGCTGTTCATGTCAAGCCACATCACATCGCCTCCACCCTGCGCCGACACGAGATCAGCAGAGGACACTCTGTTGTCTGCCAGACAGGTCCTGCCTCCAAATTCCATCGATCGTGTCTTTGTGGGCCTGACTCAGGTTTACTGCGTCACATGGAACCTTTGCAGATGCCAGAGCCCTGGCACTGTTTGCGGAGAGGAGCGTGCTGTCTGCCTGAATTCCATTCAAGCCCGTGCAGCGCCCCGTTTTACTCAGGAGGATTGATCTTTTGTAGGGGGGTACGGTGGGAAGCAGAAATAGATGCTCGAATCTCTTACCGTTTGCACCCAAGGAAAGCACGAGTCACACTCAGGAGTCAGGGGTACTACACCAGACGCAGGTTACCGTTGCCAGGAACAAGAGCCAGCCTCTGTATTAGACACTCAGGAAGGAGACGCTGCAGTCTGAGAGGTGGAGGTGAGGGTGCGGGGGTTGTTCTGTGCAAGGGGGAAAATGTTCCTCTAACACTTCCCTTCCTGAGCTCTTACGGTGGGGGGCAGAGGAATCTCCATCCTGTCTGAAGAGCTCCTGGAGGTGCAGTCACCTGACACAGAACCGTTCTTGGTTTGTTTTCCCCCTTCCATAGGCTGCAGTGGATCTGGACCCCTTCAGCTTTACTGTCACTTGCCTTGTCTGTCAGGCCCCAGAAGCTGAAGAGAAAAGGGGAGTTCTTTCCCCTCAGCCTTTGGGTAAGAGCCATCACAAAGGAAACGAGGCGGCGTTGCTGATGCACGAGGTGTCAGCGCTTGCTTGGTGAGCGCGTTGAAGCAGCAGCCAGGTGTGAAGCAGGGGGTTTGGTTGGTGGTGACGGTGTTGTGTTCCTAGTCCCTGAAGCCCAGCTGGGGTCATCGGAAAAAACCAACACACAGCCCCAAAAATCAGAGGGTGCTTTTTGAAATGTTCCTGTGTGACTCACGGCCTGTTACTGTATGTCACTTTTGCATCAGCTGGGGAACCATAAGGAGGTTTTCATAACCATCATTAGGAATTTGCTTTAGGAAAAATATCTTCGGAGTCACTGTGGCTTGTTAGATAGCCAGACTGTGAGACAGCTGGGCTGAGGGCAGCCTGGAGATCGCTCTTCTGGCTGAGGACTGCAGCCGCGTGAGAAATTTCTAATTTGTTTCATGGCTTTAACTGGAGGAAACTGGAGAGTGATGTATTTGGGGGGAGGCCACCTGAAACAAAGCTTTTTCCATTCTCTCTTGCCAAAGTACAAGTAGAAGTAATTGGCCTCAAAGAGTTGTGTTTGTTCCACACCAAAGCAAAACTTTCTGTTGCTTTCTGGGATGTATTTACCCGGTTAGTGCAGTTCTAAACAAAATGCCTTTTTTCAAAGTGAAGCATTGAGAAGATTTTGTTCTGGCTTCTTCAAGAGAGGAATTTTCCCATACCACCATTTTGACCCAAGAGCATGAGCAGTTTTTGCTGGCCCAAACTGTATTTTTTGAAATAAGTGGGAAAAAAACCACCCAGTCTCTAAGGGATTAAAGCGTTGCCCAAGGCTGACCAATTGTTCTATGGTAACACAGGGTGGGAGAAGCTGTCAGAGACTCTTCTCTACTTTCTTTGGCTTAGGGTCTTTCCTTTCATCATATTTGGTTTTATTCTTTGTAGCTGGGTATGGAGACAGGGTCAGATCAATGTCAGGGCATTTCTTGTAGAGGCTAGTAAGGAGCAAATTAACCATGTCCCCAATATCCCCACCCGTGCCCTGTACGTGACATTCTCTGGAGCTCCTGAAAACCATGGGAGGTCACCCAGCCTTGTCTGAGACTGGAGAGCATGTGTTGCCATCAAGGAGATGCCCCTGGTGACCTCCGGGGCAGTCTTTCCTTGCCTGGCTGCTGGAAAACCACCGCTGCTCATCACTGGGCTCCTCTTTACCTTTCTAGTTCTTTCTCACTTTTGCAAAGTAAGCAAAAGCCCATTGTTGTGACCCAGAGTGTTTCACCAGGACGGTGGTGACAGCAGGTCTGACAGCAGAAGGGCTGGAGCCCACATTGCTTTTGCTTGAGTTAGCAGAGAGGTAGTGGGTGACGAGACTTTGAAGAGCGTAACAGCCATCCAGGGAAACGGGCATCAGAGCTCCCGGTCACCAGAGCTCCCGGTCACGGCTGGTGTTTCGGGGGCTTCGTTCTCCATCACACACCAGCAGGGACTGGTAAGGTACAGGCAAGCCCAGGAGCCCATGTGGACTGTATCACCGAGGAGAGCTTGAAGTCAAGGATCACCGTCTAATTAGCCCATGCAACACTTAGCAAGGTTATTTTTATCTCAAGCCCTTCAGAACATACATAATCGTTCCACCTTAATTCTTTCACAACTTGGTCTCTATGGAAACTCTAATATAAATGACTGCTCGTTTAATTTCCGTGCAGCTGAGCCGTGTGGCAGACGCCCTCTGGCCGCGCGTGTGGCCATACATACACACGAGTATACGCACACGCAGACTGGTCGGGATTCTTTAGTGCTGGTCTTCCTCACCACCCTTCACATACCTTCCAAGCACTGCGTGTTGAGGTCTCCAAACCTCTCAGGAGCCTTTGCTTCCAGACCGGGGGGAGGTGGGGGTGGGCAGGAAGGCAGAGATCTTCGTGAAGCTCCAGTGATGTTCAGCCCGCTCTTGTGGGATTGGGGGCTGTTGCCGTGGCTCCCGGAGCCGTGTGGATGGAGTTTGGGGTGTGGAAAAGCTACTTTCCTAACAACCCTCTCGATTCCGGAGCAGCCGTTACTGGTTTCTCCAGGTTTCTCCTGTGAACACCAGAGGGCCCCGTGTGGAGGAGAAAGGCTGACAGCAGCTTGGCGAAGGAAGAGGCGGCTGAGCAGAAGGAGCAGGCTGGGTGGCTCTGCCGAGATACACTGCGAGTGGCTCTGAGACCCTCAGGCTGGGGGCAGGATGCAGGGTCTGGCTGATGAGGAGCTGCATCTCAGGCGAATCAGTCCCTGCTTCCCTTCTGCTGTTTCGCCTCTGCTAGTCCCAGCTCTGTGGTAGATGGACACCTCTCAGCTTTAACAGACTTGTCTTCCCCGCGCTAAGGGCTGTCACTTCCTTACCTACAGTGGGAAAATGAAGCCCAGGCAGGTTGCATGATCCACTAAAGGAAACAGTGGCTCAAAATTAGCCTTACCACATCGTTTTTAAGCAGCTGACTTGTGGATAGTCATCCGCGATAGGACCGAAGTGCCTCGGCAGTCATGTTCCTGGGAGGATTTTCCTCTCTGTTCCAGGCAAATCTCTGCTTCTTGTAGGTACCTGCCCAGTCTCTGGGCTTGGGACAGCCAGGATGTCTCAGG
>NW_010406777.1:54545-55442 GCF_000710305.1 Buceros rhinoceros silvestris | reverse complement strand
CTTATAGGTGGCAGATGGGCTCTGTAAGCCGGGCCAGCTGCAGCCACCCCAAGGGCAGGCAGCTGAGCAGCCTCTTCTACATGCGCTAACCAGGAACATCAGTAATGCACCAGAGAGAGGACCAGCCCCGGGTGGCCCAGCCACCCTCTCCTCTCTTGTGCACTAAATCTCTGCCTGCTGCTAGCAGAGGGAGGTTATTGGATGTAGGGAGTGACTGCTGTGAACCATTGGGCTTGTTAAATCTGACTCTGCGTGCCTTCTGGAGCACTCTCGCCTTCCCTGTACGTGCTAATATGAAGGGATATCACAGGGGGTGGTAGAGCCTCAGCCTGCACCCCCTCATGTTAGCCTAAGATGTGTCTGGATGCACGGGTGGTGCTGCTGAGGAGGCAGGGGGGCTGAGGGCTGGAGAAAATCCACTGGGGATAAACCAGAATGCCTTTGAGCAATGGCAGGGGTTATGGTGTTTTTTTTCCTAAGAACTTCTCTTCTAAGCACTTAGCTAATTCCTTGCTTCTCCTCTGTCCTTCCACCCCTCCAGGCCAGCTGAATGGCTGCAGGGCATCGAGGGAGATGCTGGCTCCCTCAGAGCCTTGTTGTTGCAGTCTCCTCTTTGGAAAGAATTCAGAGCTGCTCCAGCAATTTTAGCTTTGCCCTCAATTCAGCGTCCCATTTGCTGTCAAGCCCATAAGGACCTGGCTGCCACCACCCCCAGGAGGATGACAGCGAGGAGTCTGGCCCACTCCTGCAGTCAGAGGAGGCTTGTTCACACGCTCGGTATAAAAGGCAATTTCATTAGTTTGCAGCCCTGGCTGGGAACCAGAGCTGGCACCAGGACTGTTTTTATGAATAATACCCTGGCAAAACAGAACGGGTAGCAGCTTGGGTGGGGTAGAA
>NW_010406777.1:52234-54491 GCF_000710305.1 Buceros rhinoceros silvestris | reverse complement strand
TTTTTATGAATAATACCCTGGCAAAACAGAACGGGTAGCAGCTTGGGTGGGATATATATTTAATTCATCCCCCTTCATCCTTGGACCGGCAGACTGGCAGGCTGCAGAGTAGCTGCCTGTCTTTGCTGTGAGTGCTGTGAGCCACCCCAGCGCCCCGGGTGCCCGGCACATGACCGGGGCTGTGCTCCTGTGCTTTGCCCATCCATTGAGTCACCAGCTGGCTTTGGGACAGGGCTCAGAGTCTTCAGATATGGACTCCTGGCACTCCAGCCAGGTGCTGGCTGACCAGGGCATAGTGAAGAGAAAATGAGAGATCTTTAAGAGACAGGTAACACTGGATCACCTTCAAATTGCCTTCACTTAATCCAGTGGGCTGAAGTCTGGAGGTTCTCGCTTCCAAGCCCAACAGATCTCGCAGCTTTTCGTGAGCTGACAGGTCTTCTATGAGATTGATGAGAAACTGGAAGAACAGTGCCGAAGACTTTGTAGAGCCATTCACCATCTCGGCATAAACTGTCGGACTGTGTGAAGAAATCCTGGTTTTGTGCCTGTCTCGGGGGTATCTGGGCAGCATCTAGAAATCACCACTTCCAGCTCGTTTTCTGCCACTGCTCTCTGCTGCAAGGCAGCACAGCAGAGGTTAAACTTCATAGCTCGAGCAAATAGTCTCTTCTTTGGCTTCTGCTGCTGTAGCAGGCTCAGTTTCTCAGGCTGAATGAACTTTTCCAAGCTGCCACAGTGATTTAGGAGCTCACAGGCCGGTTCACAGAGTGCAGTAAGTTGTGCACCATCTGCTTTGTGCAGCCATGCTGCAAGGTAAGTTAGCTGACGTTTAAAACCACACAGGTACAGCTTCAGAGCTGCCAGGCTGGGGCTAAGGCACTCCTTTGCCTAGAAAAATGGGAGCACCCAGCATGATGCTTTGCTCTGGCCACACTAACATGACCTAATCCCAGAGATCAGCCACAGCAGGGGTTTTCATACTGGTCTCCAGCAGGATGAGGGCTCTCACTGAATCTGACTGGAAGGTTCTTCTTCCAAGAACCTTATTCTGAGGGAGAAAAATGCTGTACACTGTTCTCCAAGGCATTATTTCCTAATTTGTTCTTGAATTAGAAGAGGGGGAATTACGGCAAGAAATGGGGGAAAATTCTCACAAATCAGAAGACAAGCTTCAGTGACAGGCAGTGGGGTTGGCCCCACAACCTCAAGGATGCTGCTCAGCCCTGCTTGAGGCTCTGTTCTGTCCCGTGGGTTTATGGCGCGGGGCCTTTCTCTGTTTATGGAGACAAAGCACTTTCCAAGGTGACTCATTCCCCTTAAACTGGAGACAACTCTCCTCACTGCTCTGCTGGAGAAACATGTAGAGACCAGTGGCCTTCCCTTAGCCGTTGAGATGATATCACTCGCTAGAAACAGCATCCAATTTCCTGATCCTTTGTTTGAACAACAAACAAATAAGATACAAGCACTGCAGCTACAGGCACATCTTCATAAATATCGGGAGGCACGAGGCTCTCGCTTTAAACACCTAACTCTAAATAATGCCTCAAGCCAGAGCTGTTACCCACTGCCTTGAATACAGCCCCGCTCCATCAGCAGGTTCAAATAATAACAAATAAAACACGGAATTATAGCTGTGCAATACTCGAAAATGAGCCTGTCACTTTGCGTCCGGGTTGGAAATCAATCACCAAGTCTTTGAATCAGGTTCTGCTATTAAGGACTGGAAGTGGGGAAGATTAAAGGCATGTCCATGAAAGTCTTTCTGCAGGTGTGCTGATCTTCCACTGTTTTACACGGCTCTTTTTTCTTCCCTTAGCCGTGGTTTCTGTCATGGTCTTGCGGGTCGGTGTCCTTTTTGGCAGTTGATATTAACTGTTGGGTGTTGAAAGAGTCTGTTTCACAGATGGGCAAGGAAGAGGGAGCTCACATTGGTCTGACCGTGTGTGGATGGGCAGGAGGCACATGCCAGAGTCCTGTTCTCCTTCACAGCAGCAGGCGCTAGGAGCTGACAGCAAAGCCCCAAAGCTTGCAGCACGCTTTCTGTGGGCCACAGTTCCCTTCTGTCGAGTTCTTCTGGGCTTCAGAGCCAGGTCTACGAAAAGGTTTTCTCGGGAGCAGGAAGCATGGCCAGAGCAGTGTTGTGTCACAGGTACAGCTGAAATCCCTGTTCCAGACTCTGACTTTCTGCAGCAATGTCAGTGCGTCCCTGGAAGAAGCTTCCTGGCAAGGGAAACAAGGCCCATGGGAAAGA
>NW_010406777.1:47992-52146 GCF_000710305.1 Buceros rhinoceros silvestris | reverse complement strand
AGTGAAACTATCTTGGTGCAGGAACTGCTCTTGCAGGGATCCTGCGCCTCACCTCTCTGGCGACCATTCATCACGGTCCCATTCGGCACCGTCTCTTCATACTTTCTTCTTCTGGGTTAAAAAAGGCTTTTCCCCTCCACTCCCATCATCCCATAGCTGCTATGGCAGAGGAAGGGGGTGCTCTGAAGTGGGCAGGAGGCCAGCAAGCTCTGGGTGAAGGGGCTTCCGTCTCCTTGACTGACAGTAATTACCGCTCGCTGCACGGCGGGTGCTGGAAACGGAGACGGGGCTGTGCACGCCTCAACAGGTTTCGCCATTTAAATATCTTTTAAGCTGAGAGAGTGGAGCACTTTCTGCCTTTACCTCTTCCCCCCCTCCCCTTCTCCATTCGGGTGCTTTGAAAGAGTTTTGTTTTAACTAAACAGCATTTTACATTTCATGCAGAACCATCATGTATCGCGCGTTTGTTTTCCCTCCACCGTGACAGGCTCTGACATTATTTTGATGAGAAGATTTCTCAGCATTTCGAAACGATGTTCAGTCGTTCCCTGCTTGGGGCTGCTTTTAACCCTCTGAGTTTCAGCAACTGTTGCAACTCTTAGTAAAATCTGCTGAAATCTGGGGGGCTCCAGGGACCAATTCCCTTTTCTTCTTCACTTACCAGCCTGCAAACTGCCCCCAAATTTCTGTCCACGCAGGGAAATGCCCTCACACGCTTGTGCTGGATGGATTATTCTGCTGTAGATATGCTGGATTAGCAGCCTGTGGAGCTGAATTTCGTTTGGAATGAGCGTAAATCCTTGCCATACAGGCAAATCCTCCTCACAGAGACACGGTTCTGTCCGCAGAAGATAGGAAGAGAGCTGCTTTGCCAAGTACAGGGAAAACATTGGCTGTCTTTGCAAAGGGACCCAGTATAAACCGTTTCTTCGTGGCAGGGGCGAAGGTGTGTGAAGGGCAGGCAGGGTGCTGGTCTGTGACGCTGGGGCAGGTGTGTAGGGCTGTGGGGTGGGGGGACCAACGCAGGTTTTCTCGCATCTGATTAACATAAGGATGGCAGCAAAGCTGGCTTGAGAGAGTCAGAGCAGGGACTGGTTTTGGAGCAGGGTTGCAGCCTGATTTCACACCCAGATTCCTGATTCTGTAGCATTTCTGCTGCAGCAGTTGTCCCCAGCTGCTGAAGCTGCCTGGCAGAATTGGGTGCGTGAGGGACAACTCCAGGGCATGCCTTTGCAGGAGTGCTGATGCCCAAGGCTTGCTGCTTCTGCTCCCTTCTCCTTCCGTTTAGCTTGTGTCACTCTGTTGTCCAGTAGGTCCTGATTTACATGAGGATGAAGTTGCCCATCAGGAACTTGAAATCTGTCCCAGCAGTCCCCAAAATCAATAGAAATTCCAGCCACAGGCTTCATCAGACTGTGGACTGTCGTGAAGACCTCTTTGGGAACACAGACAGGGTGTCCTGCAGCAGCTGCCCTGCCCTGAGCCGCAGGAAGGCAAGTCTCCTCCCAGCATTGCTCTGTTGCTGTGAACTCAAGCCTCTGGGCTTTGGCTGAGCTCAGTAACTTAATTTTCTTCCTGTGGAGCGAGGAAGAAGTAGAGGAGGAAGAGAGGGAAGACAAAGAAGGTGCTTAAAAATGAGTAGCAGAGTGTTGTGCTTGAAATTGGAAGCTTTTCAAAGCCTTCCAAAGGAGCTTAGAGGAGTCCGCAGGTAGGACGTGCTTTTAAACTTCCTGGCATCTCTTAATCATTAGCTGCATCCAAAGGGAATTAAAGAATGTCAATCAACATAAATTATTCTTCATGGGAGCATCAGCAGTGTGGGCAGTTTTTATTGTAACTTAAGCAGGAAATTGAAATATCGGCATCGGAGTGTGAAATACGCCATTGCAGAGAACTGTTCTTCGTACAGCAAGAGGAGAAACGTAAAGGAGATTACACACTATTAGTCCCACTAGAATTTTGCTCTTAATCTGCCTTAAATTGAAAAATTGTTTGGAAGTGTTAGCAGCTTCTTATGCCGTCAAACAGAGGGGGTGGCACAGGCACTTGGCACCCAACGGGGGTCTCGAAAGTGTTGGGACCGTGGCAGTGGGGCTGGGCCTCCTTCTGTCTTCCGTCTTCACTCAGTGAGACGCCCTCAGTGAGACGCCCCCACTCCTTTTGGGCCTCAGAAGTACCTCATATCTCGGAGTGAAAAAGTAAATCTTGAGCCCCATTAGGGATGCTTGGTTCAATTTGAGGCACTTGACTGCTCAATTCAATTGAATTTCTAATATTTTGGAGGAGGGGCGGGGCTGTGCTCCCATCAGAACAAAAGAATGACATTTGCTAAATACCCAGGGAAAGAAAATTCCAGGAAAACATCTTCCTGGCTGGGTGGATTGTTTTGTTTCAATTGTGCATAATCATTTCACCCAATAACATTGAAAGATTTCATTTTGGCTTTTGATTGTATTAAAATATTAAACATGGAATATGAAATTATAATAAAACGTTAGCATTAATATTTTAATACAATCCAAAGGTTGAAACAAAGCATTAAAACTGCAGAGGAAGCGTAGGGTGGGGAAGGCAGCTCATAGGCAAGGGGGATTTAGGCACATCATGAGCCGTGTCTGTCTTCTCTGCATCACAATTATCTTGACGTGCGTACTCTACCCATTGCCAGAGCGTGCACGCCGCTTGCTTCCCTCTTCATCTGAGAACTCCCCCTTCCTTTAGACTTGGGAAGAGACTCAGGCAAGAAGGAGAAAATGTGTCCTCACTATTTTTGTAAATGAATGACTCTTGATCTTTAAGTTCACACCAAAGAGACAGATGCACACAGAGGCCCAGTGCTGCGGGGCACCGTGAAGAATGTCACTGAGCTTGGAACTCACAGAAGAAGAAATTTCCTTGCAGGGAGAGACTTTATGTCTATGGTATGTCAAGAGGAAAAGGAAAGAGAAAGAAAGGACTCTAGGGGGGGAATTTTTATAGCATGCATTGAGAGAAGAGACAAACTTTGAAAGCTCCCAACAGCTGACGATCTTTATTGCTGCACAATTCCCGTTACCTTTCTGCTTAGGAGAATGTGAGTGGTTTCAGAGCAAAGGCAGGCATAATGTTATTTACCAGGCCTGACCTTATTGGGGACATTCATCCTCTTGCTCACAACCTGCCCTTTTATTTTGAGGGGAGCTGGGATGTGGATGGATGTGTGATGAGATTATCTGCTCTGCCTCAGGGGTTCTCCACCCACTTGGGCTGTGGGGATGGCACTGGTCCGGTGGCTGCGTACAGCCGGAATAGGTGTGTGTGACCCCACAGGCCAGTGGGAAATCAAAGCTCTTTCAGATGCTGAGAGTCACCCAGGGGAGTTTGATTTCACTGGGAATTGGGGCTCTCAGGGGAGCCAGCATTAGGCAGGGACTCAAACAGGGGTTTCATTTTTTTAGGCATGTTGTGGGTTTAGCATTAGTAACTGGCTTTTTTGGGCTGTAATGAAATATCCACTGAAGTTTGAAACTACTCAGACTATTTGAACCAATAAGCCTTGAACCTCCCCCTTTGGGTGCCCACTACTAACAGCATTAAGTCTTACATTACTGAGTAGAAGATTAATGGGTTGGAGAAACCTAAAGAAATTTGCCTTGGATGTTTCTCTTAGACGCTCTTTTTGGTTATGGATTTTTTAATCTTCACTATCTGGCGTCCTTAGCCCAGCTTTCCTGGTGTGGGGCAGAGCTTGGCACTTTGTCTGAAACCTCCGGTTTGCTCGGAGGTGAACTCCAGCCATGGAAACGGAGCCTCGGAGAGGCGTCATGCCTGGTGATGGAGTTTGATGCCATATTTAACTCCTGCTGAGGAGAACGCTTTGAAGGGGGAAGTTCTTTTGACCTTTGGTTGCGTCTGTAATGGTTTATTCTCCAGCCAGTGACTGATGGGTGAATAAAAGTCCTGGAAAGTCCCCAAAGCCTCAAAGAAAGCAAAGAGCTGTAAACCAGAGCTACGAACTCTCTCAGCGGGCTTTCAGTGAGGTGCTGAGGAGGGATGGGAGGGACAGACAGCTGAAATGTTGCCTGAAGACCAAGAGTGGGTAACACTGTGTCTCCCACGTCCAGCCTGGACTGGTGTAGTGCCTCTGTTTCCCAGTCAGGCCAGTGCAACTGGCT
>NW_010406777.1:46793-47826 GCF_000710305.1 Buceros rhinoceros silvestris | reverse complement strand
GCTGCATTGTCCCTCCCTTGCCTGGGGCTGCGGGCTTTGGCAGAGGCTCACCACGGCCCTCAGAACCTTCCCAAAGAGCAGCGGATTAACGAGGGCTGGGTCAGGGCCTCTCGTAGCCTCCAAGTTCATCTGCTGCCGGTCTGAAAAATCTCTGCTGACGCTAGAGACCCTTCATCACAGGCCGCAGGGGCTGGGTCGTAGTCAGCAGAGGGGAAGGGAGGAGTCATGTTATATCTTGCTGTTGGGAATCATAAAAAGGCAAGGCAGGAAGACGTGCTGATTAGACGAGGTAGCCCAGGCTCTGGCTTTGAACGCTGTCCCCAGCTTTATGCTTTCTCCTTGGACACGTGCTCTTTCCCACCTCTGGGTCTGTGCTACTAGACTTGCGAAGCAGCGGGCAGAACCCGAGGAGCTGTTTCACATAACAGCTACCCTTGTGAAATCCTTAGAGACTGGGATGGTGGTTTGGAGCACTCAGCCTTTGTGGCTTTTGGGGTCACCGTCGGGGTCATGCTGTACTGTGCAGAACTTCTGAGGAGCAGCAGCGAGTCCCCATCTAACTCATTTCAGAGGGAGTGAATCACTCTGTCCAACAGTAAATGGTACCAGTTGGTTCCTCTGCTCTGGTACCTCTGGGGCTTGGGAGGAGCAGATCAGTTACAGAGCTCCGGGATCTCCAGCCCATTTGTGCCACAATGCCAGAAATCTGCCAGCTTATAATTAGCCTCCATGAATAATTCATTGCAGACAGCGCGTCCATCAGACCTGACAGCCGTAATCGTTTTGCCAGCAAAATATGGGGTTTGTCTTATTTGTGAAAATGATGCAGGCAGCATTTTTTTAAATAGAAAAAGGAGGGCACGTGTGTCTGTGCCTGTATATAAATACATATATTACATACAAATATATAACTCCATATATATATCTGCAGGCACAGACACGTATACGCTGTGTGGGCTCGCTCTATAATAAAAGCGATGTTTGTGTAACATGGATCAAACCTATCAGTGATGTCACTGATTGAGCCAGTTGG
>NW_010406777.1:39259-46656 GCF_000710305.1 Buceros rhinoceros silvestris | reverse complement strand
TTATATCTGCTCTCTTTTACAGCCTAAAAATACCCTGTGATTCTGAATGGATGTGTTTTGAGGCAGCTGCATTTAGAAATACCTCCAGACTCTCATTTTGTTGTTGTTTTTGGAAAGCAGGCAAAGAGATCAGAGTCTCGGGGTCTTGTCAGGAGCCCTCAGATCTCCTGTCTCTTTAAAGCTCTGTCACCCTCTGTCTCTCTGTGCTTTCATTCTTAAATACGGGATGTGTCCAGGCTTTATTAATTTATAACAATAACTGATGGTGCTGAGGAATGAATGGGGCTATGAAATATCTGACTTGGCAATTAGGACTGCTATAACAGCGAGGCCTGATTTTTGCTGAAAGAGAAGCTGTAAACCAAGGCTAATTAATTGCTTTGGGGAAAAAAATAAAAAGAAAACCCACACAGAAATGATCTGCGACAAAATTCTCCTCCTGTCATGATGTAAATCTGGAGCAGATCCACTGCTTCTTGCATGGTTACACATTGTGTGTGTCGAAGCCCAGGCAAGCACACCAAGGGTGGTGTTGCAGGCAAGGGCATGTGTCACAGACCAGCAGTTTCCTCAAAAATCAGCCTCTGTTTTCGCCACACACTCTAACTCCAGAGGCACATCTAGTGTGGTGCACAGCATTGCTCATGTCTCTCATAAAGGGAGACTGGAGCACTGCTCTCTCTCAGGGAGAGATGACGTATGGTGGAGGGAGAGTGACTTTGATCAGCTCCTAAGTGCTGGGACCTGAGTGGTTTTCAATATTCAGAAAGGATCCTGGGGACAGGGAAAAGGGGAAGTTTGAATTAGCTCTTCATTAGAGCAGACCAAAGCAACCACTAGATAAAAATGTTTTTCTTCTAGAGATGGGGGGGTGGGGGTTGTTAGCCTGCAGTTGGGATGTTTAGAGATAACATCCACGAGCACAAGCAGGGGGAGCTGGGGCATCTGTGGATCAGTCCCAGCCGGGGAGGTGAGAGCTGCTGATGGACAGAGCAGAGCAGCAGCCAGAATCTCCCCCCCGTCACCACCTCACCACGCAACCTGGGGAAAATCCACCTGCTCTCAAAGAGCCCAGACCCTCCCCAGCCACATTTTGCAACAATGACAAAGGCATTTGACTCTGGACCTGGGAACCTGGGAAGGCCCCAGCCCTGCCGCAGCGTCCCCAGGTGTGCCGAGCCTCAGGAAGGGAGCAGATGTGCTGGCCCCAGCCCAGCGTGGTGGATGCTGACTACATCCCAACTCACCCTCGCTTGCCAGCAGCTTTGAAACAAGGCAGCAGAGGGTGACTTCAGTAATAAAATGTTCTGCAGTGACAAACAGCAGCAGGAGAGGTGCTGGCAGTAGGTCACATGTGTTTTCAGCTCCTTTCCCCTTCTCTGCTCAGTGATCCCAGGCAGAGGTGTGACACCACCTGCTAACACACCACTCAGGATGACTGATCCAAGCAGAAGTGACAGCTCTTGGCAACACATCACAAGCCTGAAAATTCCAACCAGGTCCTCCAAAATGTTCAGCTAAGAGTCAGCAAGGTGGAGTCTGGCTGCTGCCCCTCTCCTCTTCCACAGAGCGGTGATGGAGAAGGGCCCAACTCTCCACTCACTCCCCACGATGCCTCTGGCATGGATGTGCAAGTGAGGGTAGAAGCATGTCCGTGACCATGCATGGGGAAACAGAACATGTGCGGGGGGTGTGACGGGCTCCTGAGGTACAGTGGGATGTGGGGAAGGAGCATGTCCGTGCTGGGATAGGCAACTGTATGAGCGTTGTGTCTGGACGAGGACTTCCAATGGCCCCATTACGGAGAACACAGAGCACTGGGACCCCAGTCACTTTTTCTCTCTCAGCCAGCACTTAAATGCCAACACAGTAACAAACACAATGCATTATTTAAAAGTCACTGTGCTTGACCCTACAAGGAGCTTTTCAATCACCTGAATGTCAAGGAGAAAGATGTTGCTGTTTCACTGATGACTGGCGGGTTAACCTCCTTCGCATTTACAACGTGACCAAGGCGAGAGGCAAGGAGCTGCTGAGATGAGCTTGAGGGGCAGGGGAGGGGGGTGACAAGGGGATGGGTGAGAAACCAACATAGTCACCACATGGAGAAACTCATGGATGCTTTGGGCTGGGAAAGCCAAGTGAGGGGAAGGATCAGTCCCCAGGGAGGGACTGCAATTTTAGAAGCAGCAGCTCTTAGAAGAAGCTGTTCTAGGCCTGTGCTGTTCAGATCTATCAAGCTGAGCTGGTTTGCGGTTTGGTCTTGGTGGTTATTAGTGCCGGCACTGAGATGCCAGCAAGGCCGATGCGTCTGCCCATGTCTGAGAGCTAGAAGGCCACAATCGGTGGCTGCAGTGCCCGGGGGGGCCGGACATGTGCTGGGTCTGTGGTCTGCTCAGAGGCACCAGGTCATTTGGTCCTCGCTGTCAGGAGCTGCTCCCACTCCTGTTTGTTTGCAGAAAACAGGTTTGGCCATGGGCTTTTTATTGCTTGTTTACCAAGCTGCAAACCCTTCTTGCTCCCTGACTGCTGTTGGCAAATTAGATGTTTCCAACCTCCTGTCCTGTTCTCTGGCTTCAGAAGAGAATTTTTCTTTCTCACCAACTTTCAGTGAAAGCCCTTGCAAGGCTGCAAGTCATTATCTGCAAGTCACTGCTGGAATGAGGCTGTGAGCAGCAGCCAAAGTCAGAAACTAGGATCTTTCTGTAAGCAAAAATGCTCCGTCTCTTTATAAGCAAGCAGCGGTATGTGTCTGTATCTAGCAAAGGTTGTTCTGGAGATGAGAAAAGGTCACCAGTTGCAGTGCTGGCATTTCACCCCTCATGACCTCATCAGAGGTTTTTCGCTAAGTAAGTCACTAGTTTCATTTATTCACAACGCAACTGACTTTTTTTCCCCGTCTGCCCAAAACAGGAGCCCAAGCATCCTTCACAGGATGAGATGCACCATGTTGAGGAGAGGTGCTTAGTGCTTGGGTGCTTTTCCCAAGGCAAGGTGGTGTGTGTTGAAAGGTGGTGTGTGTTGAAAGTGAAAATTAAGCTGATGGGTGTGTTGGTGACGTGAGAGCCCGTTTTACTGGGCAGGGCCATTAACTCAGGTGCTGGGAGGTTGCGCTTGCAGTCAGCTTTGGGTGGGGAGGTGCAAAGACAGATCCACTAAGGGAGTCTGGCTGTGGCGTGGGCTCTGCAAGCTGTGCTCCCAGCCCTGCTGAAAGCCGCGGAGTCCCCTGAGGACGCTCAGCACACGGGTGCTCCTGCTTTGCTGTGTGGGAGGTGAGTCTGGCACGAGCAGATGGTATGGGCACACCATGCGCCTGTCGCGTGGCCAGGGAGACCCCACGCCACATTCAGGTATCTCCGACTGCTCACGTGAGCAGAACATCGCCAGCTCTCCATCCTGGGTAACAGGAGTGGAATTATTCTAGATTTGCTTGTTAAGTAATTAGAGCTGTCTTGCTCACAGGCTGCGGGTTTTGTCATACTTTGCTCCGCTGTGACTTTCGATAGCCCTGAGGAACGTACCCAGCTAGGCAGCAGTGATGAGCAGAGGACTGGGGGCTGTTCTTTCCGCTCACAGGCACTTCAGAAATTCCTCTTTAGGCAACTTGATTTTTTTGGCACCTGCAAGATAGGCATATGTGTGCGTCCCTCTTTTATTTGTACTGTGGAAGGACTAAAAAGTCACAGTCATAGTCTTGTCTTTGTAAGTGTCTCAAATACCATATTTCATCTCTCCTGTGCTGCTGATGGCGCTGTATCCTGATTCCCTGCTGCTGCTGTTCCAGGCGAGGCTCCCAACTTACACTGGGATGAAAAGTTCCCTAAATCTGAAATTGACTCACTCTTGGGATGCAATAGAAAAAAAGCAAAATTTCCAAGTACTTGGAAATTTAGGGGTAGCTGCAATGTTTTTCACTCCTATCTAGGCACCTAACTCACGCAGTCGGAATCTTCTGGCAAGGCATAGTCTCCTCACAAGAGCCTTTCAGAACTCGTTCTCAGAGTCCAGGATGGATTATAAATCATTAGAACAGATGAGGAGGGATCCGGAATGGATGGGGCACTGGTAAAATAGATTACTTGGAATACAGAACAGATCTAAAAGCATGAACAGCTAGGGTGATTATTAGCTCAAGAAGATGAGATTAGATAGACCCGCTCTTCTTCAGCTACCTTGGCTTTCCTGAGCAATCTACCAGCCAAAACCCGCCTGTGCAACACCACCAGAAACTAAAACACGCTTCCTCTAGCCTTCAAACTCAGGCAGCCTCCATCCCAGCCTGCCTGTCTATACTGAGATGAGAAAAGAAAGGGGAGGAAGGAAAGGCAAGTGCCAGCAGTCAGTGAGGGCTGGGGCCTCTCTGAAGCTGGGGTGCAATGGGCAACGCTCGCAGAGCTCATCAGCTTCTGTGGAGGAGAGGAGCTCAGGCAGACAAAATCACTCAGTGCTTGGTTTTATTTATATCTCTGCTCCACACCAGCAGTTGCTGGGGTTGACCCGTTGGGTATCTTGCTTATTGTTGCTGGAGGTTTTGAATGTTTGTTTTTCCAGGAGCAATAATTCCAATGGAAGGAAATGCAGTTAAGGCTCCTTAAAGCAATTAACTCATTTGCTGTGGTCCGCACTGCTGGATGTAATTGCTAACTGGAAAACGTCATCCATTTGTTTATATTAAAGAGGAAAAGCGAGAGATTCGTGAAGAGGAGGATGTAGTGAGATTGTTCAGTCCTAGTGGGCCATAAACTGTTCCTGTAACCGGAGTGAGCCAAGTGCTTGCAGACTCCACGTGTAAACCATGTAATCACCTTGTTAACGCACTTTCCAGCAGCAACTTCCTTGACTCCTGCCTGCTCTGGAATATTCATGTGCTCATGCATCATTTTAATGAACTTATCAACACATTCTCAAGCTATTAATGAAACATTTATTAGTAATTATGCTTTGGGATTGCTCCATGCATAACTCCTGGTGTTATAAATACGTCGTGTCACCCCTGTGTTTCACCAGCCCAGTCCACAGCGTGAGGAAGACCCCTCTGCAAGGTGCAAGGCTCCTTCCTTCCCATCCTGCCAGCCCTCACCCGTATCTGGCTCAGCTCTTACTAATCAGCGTATTCTGCTTCCCTGGGCATTGTGGAAATGAGCTGGTAGGAGAAAACAGCAGAATCCGCTGGGCGATGGCCCACATTACCAAGGCAAATGTGTGCTGCGGGGCAGCAGCATGCGCAGCCGTGGCAGAGCCTCGCTGCAAATGTTACAGGGATTTCCAGATGAGAATTAATGGACTTTCCTTGGCTAGTGTAGAAGAAAATGTTCTACGTGTGGTTGTTTATTATTTCTGTTACAGTCACTGTACTTGCTTATTGCTTCCATCTGTTGGCATCAAACTATTGGCTCTTGTCTTATCGCTGGATGTAAACCCTTCACAGGCGGGGAGCGTGGTTTGGTGAGAGGTAACAAAAGCGCCTGAGAAATTTAGGTGCTTAAAGACTGGGATGCCTTGGAATCAGTTCCAGAGAGGAACTCAGGTACTTAATTCCCAGAGCTTTCATTTAGCAAGAAATATGTTCAATGGCCTGAAATATTAAGTGCATAAATTGTTACCTTTTACGTCTTGCGAAGTCGTTTGCTCCAGACCATCGTATCTCCGGTTGGTGCCTCAGGAGATCGTTAGCTTTGTTGTATGGGGTTCTTGGGGAACCGATCGACCCAGACCACGTTCTACTTAAAGAATACTTAAACTCTTACTTGGGCATAAGTTGCTCTACTTATTCTTCCTTGCTGCCCCTCCTCTTTAGTGCTGCCAGATTAGCCGGGGCAGGATCAAGCTGGCCAACTGGGAGATCCAGAATCATCGTTAAAAATAAAGCTGCTCTCTTCCCCATTCTCCAGGCTGTGTCTGGATCCACTAATGTCATTAGTCAAAGGAGCACAGCCTGATTTCTGGAGAGAGCCAAGGGACCCACTGGCAACTGGTAGCTTCCACAAACCTCTCTGTCCACTGCAGGCGAGTGCTGGCTCTTTGCTGCCATGAGGGACCCACTGAATAATCCCGTGCAGGTGGCACCAGCTTTGCCACTTATATGCGGTGATTTGGATGAATTGGCAAGAACGAGAGATGCTGCACTAGGTCGTGTGCTGTTTTATAAATTTTAATCCTCGCTTTGAATTTTCCAGCAGAATGGGTTTGCTCTACCTCTGGGCTGGAGAGAAACTTCTTTTCGTTACCCTGGAAACATGAAGACGACAGATCCATTGTTCATCGGCAAGAGGGAGAAAGGATGAGAGAAGTAGATGACAAAAAGTATGAGGGTAGAAGACCAAGGGAGTAAAAGGGCCTTTCAGAGGAGCCATCTTCACCTCCTGCATCAAGGCTGGGAGCAGGGAGTGCTCTGGCTACTGCCTGTGGTCAGGATTTTCCAGCACTTCATTGGATCTCCCATAGCAGCAGACTTGCTGGAACAATTTTGCTCAACTTTGACAATGAAGCAACGGGTGGTGGATTAACGTTAATATCCCCTTGCTCCCTTCCCAGCTCTGGCAGCCTGGAGTCAGCTCACACTTTACATATGTAATCTTTTACTTCGTTTAAACATGGGGTGTTGTGTATGTGGAGCACTCCTGAAGGTCAGAGAGCCACTTGGTGAGGAAATGGCCAAGCTGCAGGACAAGAACACGTGTCCTGATACCATAGATAGGAACAGGAGGAATCCAGACGTGCCCACTTGGAGTCCCCCTCCCCTTCACAGGGAGCCCATGAGGACTCAAGGTCATTCACCTGATTAAAGTCAGGCAGGAATTTACATCTCCTGCTTAACCGGCTTTCCAAGGAAGCCAGTGGGTTATTCTTGTCCAAGCAGCTGCAGAAGAAGCTGTAACACCCCATGCAGGAAAACCAACACCACAGCTGAGGCACAGAAGGATAGGGTAGGAATCAGGCTCTCAATGCCCATGTTGCTCTTGCAAGCAGCTGGAAATCAAATATGCCCTTGGTTACAGGTGAAGTCGAGGGATTTCTGGGTGTCCTGCGCCTGGTGGCAGCTTCTGAACAAGTCAGAGAGTTGCCTTTTCTGCATTGTGGTGTCTGACATAAGCACGGGGAGACCCTGGACCTTGCCCTGAGTGCACTCAGTGGCAGAGCTCCATCCAGATACTCATCTGCACAGGGTGTCTGCACTCAGCTCTGGAGTTCTTGGTGTCATCGTGTGTCCCAGAAGGAACAGAGCAACGAAATCCAGAGAGAACAAATTTTTCCTCTGTGAACTGAGAGCTCTGGAGAAGGCAAACCCTTCTCCAGTGTCTTGGTGAGCTCTGAGCTTGCAGGGAAGAGAAGCAGGTTTCTGCTCTTTACACTGAACTTGTGGGAGTTGGACTCAGGAATTTTTGAATTTTTTTTCC